>NC_133827.1:36893534-37045466 GCF_047830755.1 Zonotrichia albicollis | reverse complement strand
ACAGAGTCTTCCTAGCTGAAAACTGAAAATCTAAAGAAGTTCTGCAAGCACTTACAAATGCAGCAGTGAGGAAGTGGTTTGTATGGAAAACCTGCTGGCATAGCAGGTGCCCACTGGGAAGTAAAAAGAACTCATTTCATGGCAGTGCTTTACCACAGACTGCCTGGCTGTCACAAGATGAGCAGCCAGTTTGCCCTCTTTAGTCCAGATGACACCACCAGGTTTAAAATGGCATGAAGCAGAGTGTTTTACTTCCAACAGGGTGCTCTAACCTACAGGAAGAAATATTCCATTTCTTCACAAAGAAAGCACTTAGAAAACAAATAGAAAAGAGGTGATATTCTCACTTTGTGCTTCACTTGGGCCCTAGCTTGAATAGGCTGGAAGGGATGTGCTTTGTGAAAACAGTGTATTAGAGAAGATAAAATCATTTGAAGAAATGTCATCTGGGACTTCATGTAGAAGAAAAAGCGATGGCACAATCCTGTCTTTCCTTCCTAGGGATGTTTTCTATGACGTGAAAGGGGAAGCAGAGCTGTCCCCAAAGGTCATGGAAAGCAAAAGGAAATATTTTCTTAATGAAAAGGGCAGTGTTTTTCTTAAATTCTCCTTCACTGGCCTGATTTTATATGAAGCAACTCTGAGTACCAAATAGTAAAAGTAGCATCTCAGGAAGATCTTATTTGATGTGAAATATTTGCCTCTTCTTTAACAACAAAGTCCTGCAAATGTTAAATCTTTTGGCAAAATCGTACCTAATTCAACATTATATAACACAATAAAATCATTCTAAAAGTGGAAAGTATGAAATATATAATTTTCCCTTGGCTAAAACAAGAAAAGCAGCTCCCTTTGCCTCAACAGGGGGTATGTGCTGTCTCAGAGAATTTGTTTCTAGTAACTGTGGACATATTGCAGAATCAGAGAACAGGAGCAAAAAATGATTTATTCTGTCCTCTGATCTCATTTTTCACATTCATATATATTAACACTAGAACTTTCATCTTTTAACACACATAATGATGAATTTCAAGAGTATAACACTTAATTCAACATATTGGTGCATCTGTTGAAGCTTAGTCTAAATGTTATTTTTATGAGTAGCACTAAATTCAGTGTATCAATATCTATAGGAACTAAACTTATTAATATCCAAGGGGAAATCATAAGAAGCAGATGCAAACTGATATTTTGGTTTCTTCTAACAACATGAACTGAGCTTTATCAGCATGTTTAAACAAGCCAAAGCCTTGTTTTGATAAGCATTATTATATTTTCATAAACGTGTCTAATTTAATTATGCTAACATCAGGAAATCATGTAACCACTGTAACTGAATCAGTGCTGGAAATCAGCTTTACTATGCTAGGACTAAAGACAGAAGAAACTGAAAAATCCAAACTGGGGACAAGAGTTTAAATTCTGACTTTTAATCCACTATGATTGAGGTCGCTTTTACTTGGAAAATTCTCAGAATCAAAGAGAACTTTGGGTGTAAACACCTTTCCTTGGCCTTATTGCTGTCACAGTAATATGTCATCACAGGGCATTCTACAAAACCTTTATGCAGTTTGTTCTTGACTACACAACATTTTGGCAGAGGGTGCAGCCAAAGTCACACCTCACAAGCTCTTTGAACAGGCACATCTTGCCACTGACACCGCCAGAAACCCTCAGGTCACCTTCAGATGCACTTCACTGGGGCTGTGCAAACTCATTTGTCTAAAATGCTGTGAAGCTCATTTATCTAAATGAAGGAGTTTCTTTAAGCATGACAGTGGGAGAGGAGGGATGGCTTGTAGTCTTTGTTTGTTTTACTTTACTCTCATCCCTCCTATTATCTCATCCTGTAACCTTGGTTAAGTCCATTAACCTCTTTATGGCTCTGTGTCATTTCCCATGTGTTGTCCTTTTAGTCTGAGTCACTTAGAGCAGGTCTGAACACTCAGCACAGGCTCACCAGGGCCCTTAAAGCCTCTGCAGGACAAACTGCAAATAATTGAAGTAACCTATCAACACCCAATGCAGAGCTACCCAACCATCCATGCCATTTAATTTTCAATCTAGTTCATGTTTTAATTGCTTTACTCCCTCTCTTCTGCTCAGTGTTGTCACTGTGGACGTGGGAATATTCAGCTTTGTTCCTGCACCAAGCCACCAAGTGCTCTGGTGAGGATTGAACACAGGGCAGAGGTGAGGTGGGACTTAATGGGAACAAGGTGACATTGCCAGGGTGAAGAATATTCCCTAGAGAAAGGCTTCACATTTCTGACAATTGAACAAAGCTTCACATTTCTGGCAACTGAACTGTGGGAATTTCTCCATGTTGGGTATTTGGCACCTTGCCTTTCAAAGAGATCAAAAATCATCAAGGCAATGATGTCAAAAATCATCAGACCCAACCATTGGGTCCCCAAATTCTACAATGGAGCATGTGGCCATTTGAAACAGCAATTCTAATCTTACAAATTTCCCTGCTCCATTCTGTCCTGAATGGTTGTTTCCACCTCCTCTAACAAACCATCATAGTAAGTAATTTGATGCACTTCACGATTTTTATCAGATTTTTTTATGGATAAAGGAGTTCTTTTCATGCTTTTCTGAATTAAGACATGCATTTTAATTAAGATTGAGAATTAGTGATTTCTGTGTCTTTTTAGGTTTAATTTTCCATTTTTTAACCTTTTATGCTACTATTTCTTGATATTAATATTCATAACACAACGTTCTGTTTTAATTAACTCCTCCTTTCACGATCTCGCCTCCGTATGCATGGCTTTAAACATGTAAATAAAAAATTATTATAGGAAATCTAAAGCAAAGAAATTAAGAAAGGCATTGTTGGATTTGTTTTTAGTTCTGTGTTCTTTATTAGGTGGTTTGTTGTTCTATTGGTTTTCTTTCCTTTGGCTTGGATATGTGCTATTTCCTTTAAATAGTTCATCTTTTTATTAAGTTAGTGAGGAAGCTGTCCATATCTTACAGCACTGGATAAGGATAAACTCTACCCTGTTCACCTTGTTCAGACTAAGATATTCGTCTCACTTTGTCTCAGTATCCTAACATGATCTTTCTGATTTTATTAATAGTTCATAAAACCCAAATTTATTTGCAGGGGAAGGCCCAGATATCTTCTTGGGGTCATTTCATAGACAGAGGTCCAGGGTATGCCTTTAAATCCAGGCTTATCATCTCTTTTGTTGAGGTTTTTATTTCTACAAAACTTTGTAAATCACTGCTTGAGATTTCCAGTGTTTATGTGCATGTTTGCACTTTTCAGTGTAAATTGGTACCTCCCCAGTCAAAGCAATCTCTTGCAATGATGAATTACAGGAGCACTTTGAGAATACAGCTTCAAAGGCTTTGTGCGCTTCCTCTGTTGAATGAGAACAGGCATCTCCCTGCCTAGAAACACTTAGGTAAATTGTAGTTAATTAATTTAATGTAGACTAATATCATACCCAAATTAATTGATTGGTTATATTTGAAATTGATTATTTCTCCCCATTTAAAGCCTGGAAGATTAGGTGGAAAAGATCTAGCAGCTTTGGAATGGTTATATGGAGTATTTCAATTTTCAAATCCCTGTTTCTCATACCCAGACATTCATATTTTGAAGGGCAGGTTCACTGGTACAGTCCATTTAGCCCCAGTTAGATAGTGACTGAGGCCACAGAGTAAGTACAGAAGATTGGAGTTCATTTCTGTCTCATTTACTCTGCTCCTGCCACAAATATATCTCATGTAATGGCCTTACCCAGAAGCAAGAATTTTAAAACTTTTTAGAATTTCTGACCTCCAGGCTTTTTTTCTTCTAAGATGGTATAAAATATTTATAGCAACTGCCAATATGAAAAAAGAAAAAGTGTGGATCATTCCTAGCTCTGTTCATACAAAGTTGAGAACCACTCTTCCAAGCAGAAACACAACTGTTCATCTTTATATCATATTACAAATAAGTCAGCTTTGGTAGCTTCATTCTTTATTCCAGCTCAGCTCCATTCCTGAAGACAAAAAAGACTTTCCATCCTATTTTTGTCCTTCTCTAAAGTGCACCCAGAGCCCATGAGCTCCTTGAGGCTGGGTGGCAGTGGTGCTTGGTGCAGAGCTCCCAAATATTCAGGGCGAGCTCTTGGGGTTGCCAGGACAGCTCCTTGTCCCCCTGACAGCCCTGCAGCTTCCAGGATTTTGGTCTTTTACTGCAGCGTGTGTTAAATTTTAGCAAACAAATAGAAGGTCTTCAAGCTGCTTACTGTTTAAATATTTCATCATTTTCTCCCCCCTCATAAATATAGATGTAGTCTAAGTGTGGAGAAAATAGAAAAATCAGCAGGTGTAATATTCTGCCCAAGTCAGTGGAACTGCTTTATGACACCTGGGCTTCCTTTGTAACCTTTATTACATTATGGTGCTCTACAGCACACTATTAGAGTAAATCTGGTCTCTGGTTGCAGGTTCATCCTGCTTTTTCACTGAGGTTTCTTTTTTTTTTTTTGTACTTTCTTGACTAAATTGAAATATAACAAAGAGCTTTTAGGAAACCACACTGCTAATAAAGTACATGGTAGTTCATGAAAAAATGATCTACTCTCCTGCCAGCAGATTATGGTTTGAGTGGAAAAACAGGAGCAAGCCTGAAGGAGAGCCCTGACTGGGCTTTTAAGACTTTCATTTCACAACTGCAGGATCTGTGCTAATGTCCCAGTGTGGGCAGTGCTCACCCTGGCATTGGCATGTCAGCATTTTAATTCTGATGCCCATGGATTGCCATAACCCAGTGCAATTGGAGTGTTAACAATGCTGGCTTGTTCCTTTTTGAATTCCAGTTTCAAGGAGTCAACCAGCTTGCAACTAATGTGAAATATTTATTGCACTGAGTTTTGAATCATTCCACTTTATTAATAAAAATCTCTTGTGGTGCTGTAGCTGTATAATATGTCAATACTTTAGAAGCCAAACTGAATTTCTCTAAAGGTTGTCAAGAGAAGTTAGATACAAATGGTTCTCTGTATCTCTCTCTACACTAGCATTAGCACAATTTTGACTTTGTAATAGTTGTCTTGAATTTTCTCAATAACCAAAATGTATTTATATATTTTGATGATACATTTAGCATACATGGCCCACTGTGGTTGTGGGGTGATGGTATGCATGAAAACTGTCCCACTGAATTTCTGCTTGTTTATGCTGGAAAAATATTTTCCATTATGTTCCTCTATGGCAACAACAAGTTGGTTCAAAATGTGAAAAAAAATACTTGAGTTATTCTGCATTTTCATCTTTATTATGGTAACTGCTCAAATATTTAGATCAATTTTAAGAATCTCTTCCTCCCTCACATACTTCATAATTTTCTCCCATCTTAATCAAATCTGCCAGCCCTTGATTTTATATTCTCTGGTTTCCTTGAGGCCCTACTTTTATTTTAAATCTATTGCTATTATCCCTTTTCCCCACATTTGCTGTAATAATATCCTTTAACATTGCCTAAATAGCTGCATTCACTTTTGCTTTGAAACACATTGTTTTGAGTTTGCCATCAGTTTTTAGAAAGCTGAGTTTTGCCATTTTTGGTGTCTTATTTTGAGCATAGAGGAAAATGCTCTTAAGCAGTTGACAATTATATTTCATTATTTTAATGTGGATTGAGAATCTACTAAGTCTCTTTATTTTTTTCCCTGCTTAGCTCTTTCTCCAAAGCTATTTGATTCATAATATTTTAATCTTTATGCAATTAGTGGTTTTAACGAAAAAGGCCAGGTGAATTGTCCTTACTCAGGAGCAGTAATCTTTTCCAGAAAGGACTGAATGTAGCTCAGGTTGAGAAAGAAAGGAAATGAAGGAAGGAGATGGTAGCCTTTCTAATCAAATCTGTTTTCCTCAGGACTCTGACCTGCCACTGCAGCCCTAATACATTTTTTTGAGGTAGGAGACCTCCTGTAATTTCCAAAGTTCCACTTTGTTTCCAGCAGTGAATTTCCAGACCTTGACCTCTCAGATGTAGCTCTTCCACAGTTGTACAATTGTCTCTGTGCATATCACAGTCAGGTTTTGACGTACCCCTTCAACACACCCCCTGGGACTTTTGATGCTGTGTAGCAAATGATAACAGGGACCTTATCATTTGTTTGGCTGTAGTGTGCACCCACAAGCATTCCAGACCTTCTGCTTCTCTTATTTAGGGTCCATAAGTCAAATAGAACCTTCTTTTAAACAGTTCTCCCATGGCAAATTACAATGGGATCACAGAGTGCTATGGGATCTTCTGATTGTGTCCTTCTTCTCTGGACTCCTTCCAAATAGATTTGGCACAGAAGTGGCAGCCTCAAAACAATTGGTTTTCTGTAATTTGGGCTCATGTTAGCTAGGAAAACAGTTATTCAAGAAGGAGTCTAGCAGTGCCTATTTTATGGGATGCCAAAGCATCCCCATGGAGGAGTTTTTTATAAATGGTGACCTGGGAAAAACTTTCAGCCCAACTGATGTAATCTTAGATAACATCAGTCACTCACAGGAAGATCTCTAAGAGCCCAAGCTTCATTAGTTATTACAATCACAGAAATACCTCACAAAGAATATTATTATGCCTCCCTGTTGCCCCACAGCCCTCTCCAAAGACTTATTTTAACATCATTTCTGCAATTATATTTTTCCCACCGAGTTTCAGTGGTGCCAGCCTGGTTACAGCTGTGTTCAAGAGGCAATTCCAATGGTGCTCCTTCATTTCTCAGGCATCTCATGGGGAGATTGTCTTTCCAAATTCCAGTGTTCTGGATATATTCTGTTCTCAAGATCTCATTTAGGCCAAAATTAATGCTCCTTATGCTCTTTTTTAAAAATTATTTTTCATTTTCCCATGTTTATGTTTCCAGAGAAGCTTCTGGCTGCAGTGAACTCCCTCACTTTCCCCTGAGTATTTATCCTTGCAGGTCTCACTCACTGCTCTGTTGCTGCCATTTGGGAGTCCAGGTGTTTTTAGGATGTGCTGGTGCTGTGCATGTGTCCTGTACATTTCCTTCTGTTCCACAGTGAGGATGTGAAAAGTTTATTGACCCCAACTCCTTCTCAGGAGCCATGGTAATAAGTAAAATATTTTCACTTTTCTGTTTTGTTTTGTTGGGTTTTCTTGTTTGTTTGTTTGTTTTGTTTTGTTTTTCTTTACTGTCGCAGATCTTATTTAGGTTGAAATTAGGTTTTGGGAGCTTTAGGGATGCTTTTGGGAAAGCATCATGTAAATTCCTTTGGAGTTAAATTCAGTGAGAGTCATGCTGGGCTGGCACAGAAACCAGGACAAGTAAAACTGTGTTAGTACAGCTCTGTCTGAGTTAAGTAGCTTTGCTGAACAGCAGGGCAGAGGAGGCTGATCAGAGGACTGTGCTAATTCAGTTAAATCCTTTTCCATTTTGGAGATGTCACATTTAGAGCTCGTGTATTTCTGTGTAGTGCTGTATTTTCTCATGCAAACATACCCTGATAAATCTTTCAATTCTAAGGTCAGTGACCCATTCATGGATGAAACCACATTTTTTTCCCCTGCTAAAGCATCCAGATAGCATTGTACAGAACAAAACACAAAGTGCTGAAGCCAGGCCCAAGGGCACCACTTTAGCTGATGTCTATTATGTATGTACATGTGTGAAGGTACGTATCATGCAATGACAGGCTTTTAGAGGCTTCTAATCTACATTTTCCTTACCCCAGAAATATATGAATAGGAGCCTGACTTCATTTTCTGAATCCAAAAAGCACATATCTTTATCCTATGCTTTTAAGCATCCTTTCATTTGTGCTCATTTGCAGTCTGTTACAATTTTTCAAGAGTTGTGTGCATACATTTCAGAGTAGAATGGTAGCTTTTATTTTTGCCTGGACTATTTTCTCCTCCACATTCCAGAACAACTGCTCATGTGGCAGGAGGGCACAGATATATCTCCATGGATCTAGATAATCTGTGCTTACGAAAGGTATTCAAAATGTTTCTCAATTATTTTCTTTTTCTATACTGTTTCCTGTACAATCCTTTTTTGTGCACCTGGGAAAGTGTTGAAGCCTTTGTGTTTCACCCTCAATATGAGAAATCTTCCAATGAACAGAGTGTTCATTTTGAGGGAGAAATGGTTCTTACTGCAGCTTCTGTTCAAATCCCAAATGCAGGTGTATGATCATGGCAAGGATTTGTGTTTGTTTCTCTGCCTGGGTGTTTTTAATGTTTTAACAGCTGAAAATCAGATTGCTTTCAATTTTCGCTTTCTGAATCCCACATAAGCAAAGGGATTTATTTTTCTTGATTGCTTAATTAAGTAGGATGTTCACTGTGGAAACTGAAATATTCCAAATTCTTAACAGCTTAGAAAGCTTTTAGAAAACTTGTGATTTGATGTGAATAGAGTCAAACAGAGGAAACTTACTTTCTTTAACAAAATTCAATTTGGAGGGCTGTTAAGGACTAATTAACTAAATTAATTGATATTGGTTTCACTGAAGCAGATGATGATAACAGTTGTGTGTCTTGCAGTCCTGCCACTCTTATTCCTGTGATGCCAGAAGAGCTTGTGGGATTTTTTAACCAGAGAGATAATAAAGCAAAACAAGTCTTTGAAACTATTTACTTACTTTACAACATGTCGCTGCCAAGCTTGCACAAACCACAGAAAACCTGTCTGCTTTTGTCTCCCCCAGCTTCAGCAGCACAGATGTAAAATTTAAAATTATTTTAAAATTATTCTGAGGGTGGTTTGATAGGGCCACATCAGCTATTACTGAGCTGTGCTTCTGCAGGAGTAATTCTTGAAGGTACATTTGGAAGATTAAATGTTAAAAAAATAAATTATACTGCAGCAATTCTGCAGACATGGAGAGATAGATTTACTGAGGACTACACCAGATAATTCTTTGAGAGTGTTAAAGGAAGGAAAGTGTTGATGGTTACTTTGTGAAGTAAGATCCCTTGGGAATGGTGTAGGGATGCACTTCCCTTAGTAAGGTGCTGGAGTTTGAATTAGAACTGACTGAAGCCACTATTCTTAAATGTATTTGCACACACACACACATGCACACAAATATAAAAACCAGAAACCAACCTGTTAACAGTCAGAGAACTAAAGCAATACAATTCCCTCCTACATCTCTTCTTTTTATCTCAGTTTTATCCATAAGGTTGGTAAAAGTATCTGTTGCTTTTTTTGTTCTTATGACAACAGTATTTCCTGGATGTTTTGAATTGCTTTTGCTAATAGCTGCCTAGATTCCCTCCATGCTTTCCCTTTTCTTTCATCCTTTCTCAACTCAACCTTTTTGTCCATTGTCTCCTCCCTCATACTCTGCTTTTTGAGCTCTTGGCTACAAATACAAGATTCAAAGGGCAAATCTATTAAAAGAAATGGCAGTGCCTTTATGGCTCTCTCAGAAAAGAAGGAATGGATGTTTCCCCTCCTCCCACTCGAGTGATTTGCCTGGGAAGCTGACAGATCATTTGCACAAATACACCTTACACTTCCCATGGTTGATGAAGGCAGGGGTGTCAGAAAGGTTTCAGGATGTACCCCACTAAATGTGAGAATTGCAGAAGCCCTTAATTCCTTCAAAAGAATGTCCATTAAATAAGTAAACAGACAAATAAATGCCTTTAGTTAGGTGACTGCCTTTTCTGCTTCCTGCTCCTGGAGTTTGGCTTCATGCAGTGGACAGGAGCCTGGAGTAAATTTCCAGCTGAAGAAAGAGTTGTCTTCAGCTTTTCCAAGAAGCCCCCAGCAAAAGCATCTACCTTGCAGAAATAATTTTCTTCTGATGTGTTTTTCCTTTATTTACTAGTGGCCAGTGCTAAAGCCTTGGGCAACCTCTAGGTTTTTGGTTTTTTCACTTTCTGAACACCTCCCACAGCTTCAGTTTTTTCTGTTGTTCCTGTTGGGCCTTTGATGATTTGTGCACTGCCATTGCAGCTGGGAAGTTCCAGAGACTCTGAAGCTGCTTTTTCCTGTGGGGTTGTTTAAAAAATTGCCAATCAAAAATAACCTCAATCAAAAATATTTTATTTCGCACATCAGTCAGAAAAAAATAGGCATGATCATGATCATAAAGGTGGAGCAGAAAAATAATTATTTATAGGGGCTTTCTCTACTGCAGATTCTGACCTTGTATTATGTTACACCAAACTGACCATGCTAAAAATTACTCATATTATAAACATGATAATCTCTTGCCAGCACTGAAGTTTGAGTTCCAGCCTCATTTTATGCTTTGCTGGGGTCTCTAAGAAGCCTCAGCATTGTCATTTTTGCATACCTGCTCTCCTATACTTTTGGTCTGCCTATAAATCTATACAACCATGACACCATGAATATACTTTAAATTGCTTTTACCTGAGCTGAATCTCAAGGATTTTCCTGGAGCAGAGGCAATATTTACTCTAGGTACTATTTCTAGTGTTTTTACTGCAAAGAATTGGTTTTAATTTTGAACACAACTTGCTCTATCAGCTCAGTGTAGTAAACTGAATGTTTCATGAGTCTCTGCACTGATACTGACAATGTATTTTGCAATAAGGTTCTGCACCTTGTTACATGCCAGCCTGGCTGCTCACTATTTCATAGCAATCACTTTTTAGAATTGGTAAATCTTCATGCAGAAAGAGGAAAATACAGTCAACATTCCAGTAATTGTTGTTTCTCACTGCATAGGGGGATTTACAAACAGCGCAACGGCGTTGAAGGTAAAATTATTTTTAGATGCTCTGCTGCAAGTTCAAGCAAGCTCTGGCCTAAAATCTATCAACTGGAAGGTCAGGCAATGGTTTATGAATGTAATAGAGCTTCAGTTGTAAAAATCTGCTGCAGGAATCAGAGGCAGAGATGGAGGGATTCATCCAAGAGCTGCACTAAAAATGCAATCCAGCCTGCAGCTATTATTCTTAAAGAGGGAGACATAACCCAGCCCTGACATCCAGACTATTACACCTAGCAAAACTAGTTTATTTTTGAAGCAGTTTATTAATTAAGTCAGAAATAACTGAGAGGGGGAAAAGGAAGATATTTTCTGCAGGAAATTAAAGTAGCAATATAAACAAGTTCTGAACACTCTATTTATTTCCAATTAATGAAATTTAATTTGAAAGATAGGATGAGCTTCCAATCCATGATTCTTATAGTATGTTGTCTGGAAACAGAATTCATTTTAATTAGTAATAAAAAGTATTTAAAATGTTCTAGTGTCAAACCCCCATAAATTTGTGAATGTATTCAGAAAAAAAGGATGGCACTGCTTTTTAAAAAGACTATGCTGAAGATTTTTACTAATGTTAATAATAAAAACACAGATGGATCATATATCCCTAGGTTTTTAAGATCCTCCTAATATCTGCAGCAGTTGTAAACCTACTCCCATTGTTGTTACATCATGGAAATGTTAAATTTTAATCTTCTTTCCAGCAACCTTTGCAGGTCCCTTCCAGTTTTTCTATCACTTTCTGCTACAGGAAAGTTCTTGGGCCTAGCAGAATAATTTAAGATAATCCTCTAGGGAGAAGCAATATTAATTACCTGGTTGCATCTGCCCATTACACAATTAAGTCTGTGCCTAACAGGAGACACTTTCTAAACCCCATGGACTCTGTCAGGCACCAGGGGCCATCAAAGAGTTTCTCAACCTGTGTTTTCAGTCCCTGGAGCTCAGAGTCACCTCATTTTTCACAACAGCCTGCACTGACTCAAAAATCAAACATCCCAAAAATCGTTTCCAAGCTTTAGCCTTCCCATATGGCACAACATGGCATTACCAAGTGCACCACGGGAGAGCTCTAATGGCTCCTGATGCACAACATCCCAATTAAGTGCCACAATGAAAGCAGCAATTTCAGCTTGTTTAATAACAGACTTTGCCCAAGCAAGTCTTTGCTTCAAAGAATCTTTTAATAAATGTGAAGTAAAGCTTGAAAGGAGGAAAAAGCTAAACAGAACTATAGCTGCTTTGTTACAGATGGTTAAAGTGGAGAATTGTTGGCTTAAAAATGAAGCTTTTAGTAATTGAAGAGTCTCTCCAGAGACACCCCGTGGTGTTGCACACACGCACACATGAACCAGCCCTGGGATCTGCACACTTGTCTAATTCACATTCCTTGATTGTTTAGAAAAAACCCATTCTTGAAACAACAACAATAAAATGGTTTTTATTTATATTTCATTGTCTTGTACTGCATCACAGAACTCTTCAGACGTGGTGGGGTTTTATTACATGGCAAGCAAGCTGAAAGCAAAAACTTTCTGTGGAAAATCAAGCATAGTTTTATTCGGAAATTACAATTCTTGCTGTCATCTCACAACTAAGACCTACTTATTCTTCTGAATAGACAGGTCTACTGTGCACAGTAGTTCCCCTCTTAAAATCTGCATTTGCAATTAACTGCAGAATTGACATAAGGTGGTAGCAGGCCTAATTTTTCTTACTAAAGTACTTTTTGATAGTGATTTTTTGTATGCACATACACGTTCCTAAGAGATAACTCTGCTCTTCTTTCCATGAGATCATTCCTTAATTACTTTCACACAGCTGAATAACAGAAGCATAGCAACAATCGATCAAGAAAAGACATTAAAGATATTCTCTATAAAATAGTTCCTTTCTAATGGATGGTACTGGGGAGCCCATGGAATGTGGCAGTAATAAGAGCTAATTTACATTTGGCATAATTTAGAGGCCAGAAATTAAAAGTATTCTCTATAAAATAGTTCCTTTCTAATGGATGGTACTGGGGAGCCTATGGAATGTGGCAGTAATAAGAGCTAATTTACATTTGGCATAATTTAGAGGCCAGAACAGCAGCCAGGAGATCTGTCTGGGCAATATGACAAGATGTGCCCACCTACCTTAGCAGCCCCCTTTCCTCTCTGACCTCAGCTGTGTGCACATAACATGGTCCACAATATACATTTCTATTTCTGTGGACATTCTGGGAGAGATCCCTAGATTTCTGCCTTCTCTAGAGAGTGCTGAGAAATTCCAGGACAAACAGGGAAGGCAGAAATGAATTTGTAGCAGCAGCATGGTGATTACTGAAAGGATGTCCTGGTGTGGGAAAGCACATTTTCATTTTCTCAGTGTTGATTTCACTTGCTGATAACATGGAAAAATGGTGCTTCTTTTTCACCACAGTCCATCTAAACAGCTAAAGTAATAATTCTACATTACCTGAGCTCCATAGCATCCTTGTGGAAAGAATTGATATAATACTGTGCATATACTTACAGTGAAGCATCATGGGTCAAAGCTAAATGATTAAAAATTGGTGCTCACAAACTATATGAGGACCTCAGAGAGATTTAAATGAACTCTGTGCAGTTCTTTGCCATAGAATCAGGTTGCAGTGTTAAAGGCCAAAAAGCATCCCAGAAAAAGGAGTGGGAAAGATGCTGGAAAAGCAGTGATTAGTCACTGCAGCAGGTACAGGATTAGCAGAGAGAGAGAAAAGGGGTCATTTATGAGGAGCACCTGTAGCTCTGACCTTACAAAGGCACTTGCTGGTGTTAAAGCTACCTGAATATTATCTTTAAAATGCACCTTCCAAGAAAATGTAAATCTGGTGTGGGAATGCTGTGTGAGACCAGGCTCCTTTGCTGATTTTTTGTAAGCCTGGGCTACATCTGCTTAATGGTTAAAGGATTACATTTAATTAAGCTTAAATTGGGACCTGTAGTAGTTTCATCTTTAGCTGCAAATGAGTATCACTTCTTGTCCTTGTGCTCCAATATAGAATGGTAAATCCTTCTCTTTGAGTGTTTTATAGTTTGGATTGTAATAAAATATCTCATAGGCAATAATTGGTGGGTAAACTAGGGAAGGTCACACAATTTATGGGATAACTATAACTTCTGAAAATGGGAAAAACCTCCATCAGGCTGCATGCAGACCACCCAGTTTACCAACACGAGATGCTGATATAAATGCTTATGCTTGAGGCAATTTCCAGTCCCAGGTGCCCTGAAATGGGCTCAGCACAAGGGGAAATCCTGATTCTCACTGTTTCCGTGAGTTAAATCACAGTGCTGCGCTGTGGTCTGGTAAGGGTTATTCTTTTACTTTCTGAATTTCTGCTATTATAATTGCAGGTCTGCTGTTCTGCCTGGCATAAAATGAAAACATTTAAAAGAGACTTTATAATGTTTCAGCTCTTCCTTTGGATTCTTTATGTGCTCTGTGGCACTAGAAGATATTTTTCACTTCTGTATTTCAGTGTTTAAAAAATCAGGATGATACATGAGAGAAACAAACACTGTTCAGTTCCTTTCCTATTCTGAAACTAGCTGCATTGACTTAAGACTGTGTTGCTTTTCAAAAACTTCTGCATTTTAAAGCAGTGTTCAAAGTCTGAACTTTTATGAATGCCTACACTTAAAAGGACTTTTCTATTTTAAAGCATTTGTGTGATGGATTTGTAAGGGAAATATTGACATAATGCTGTTAATAAAAATGACATCAAAATCCTAATAGTGACAGAGGTGCAGAAATCTTGTCCTTGTGCCTCACTGGTTAAAATTACTTCTTCAGCACTGCAGGCTCTGGCACAGAGCTCCCTCTGCTAATTGTTATGATGGTACCCCTTGCTAAAGGATCTCCACTAACAAGCTATGGATGTGCCTCTTTCTCCCCCAGGAGTCTGTTAAGTTATTTGAGAAGGAATAAAAAGTCTCTCTCAACATAGGAATTATCACTGAAAATATTCAATAGGAAAAAAAGCTGTAATTGTGGGTTTGCAATGGCAGCATGTAGATATGAAACCCTTGCAGTAAGTGTGGGATAAGAAACAGCAAAGGAAGAAAAATAACATATAGACAGATCTTTGCCAGGACAATCATGCTGGCTGTCAGTGAGACAAATTTGTTTTACTGTATGTTTTTACTGGTTTGGGGTTTTTTTAGTATTTTAGCGCCTGTTTTTTACTTAAATCTACTTCTACTTACAAGAGCAATGAAGCTGATGAAGGGTCTGGAGCACAAGTCTAATCAGGAGCAGCTGGGAGAAAAGGAGGGTAGGAGAGACCTTCTCAATCTCTTTAATTTTCTCACAGAAGTTGTCACCAGCTGGGGCTCAGGCTCTGCTCCCAAGGGACAGCTCCGGAGGAAACTGCCTCCAATGGCACCAAAGGGAATTTTAGATGGGCTGTCAGGAAAAATTTCTTCACCAAAAATGTTGTTAAGCACAGGAACAGGCTTACCCAGGGAAGTGGTGGAGTCACCAGCCTTGGAGGTATTTACAAGATGTGTGAAGGTGGCACCTGGGGACATGGTTTAATTGTGGGACTCAGATCTCAAACAGCTTTCCCACCCAAATAATTCTGTGATTCCACATATCTTCTGTCTACCCAGAAATTTTCCTCTGTTGACTTGAGGCTTTAATCCCCATTCTCTATTGTCCTCACTGCTGTTTACATTATTTATGTTTTCTTTGCTCAGGAAAGGAATCAGACAACACAGCTTAATAGAGTAAATATGTTACCACACTGTGATACACTGGTAAATGTATAAGGTGCATCTCAGCACTATAATGGATGAGGAAGGCAGGATATGCAATAAAAATTTTACAGCGGGGAAGTTGTGTTTACTGACCTGTATAAGCTTCAGGGATTTCATGCTACAAGTGTGGCAATAGATTTGTTTTGTGGCGCACGGACCGCTCCAACTCGGAATCAATACAAGAGGGGTGGGGTGGCACTCTGGACTGGATTAAGCCATCCCAGCAATCAGATTTACATTCATAGAAGTTCTTGTTCTGTGCTTTAATGTCAGATGGTAATATAAATGATTATGAAAAGTACAGGGGGCTGCACAGCCCTCTGCAAATGGAGGGATCTCTCTCGTTCCAGCCGCCGCACGCGGTGTGTGCAGCAAGAGCTCTCGTTCCAAGTGCATCCATTGGAAACTGGGGAGCCCCAAGGCACTGAGCACTACAAGAGCCACTGGTGGATTTGCATATCCATCTCCATTACCAGGGAGCCAAGGGCTAGGTTCTGTCAGACAGAGCAAGGTGTGAGTCATATCCCCACTAAATGGATTGCTCAAGGAGCACGTCATCTTTGAGAACTCCTCTTATAACTCTCAATTATGCCATTAAATGTCCACAGTAGTCCACAGATGTAGTCTCACTTCTTGGAATATCCAGTTTCAACAAGAAATGAGAGGTGAGGGCTTTATACACCTGCAGTGAAGCAGAGCAGGATTTGATCTGTAATCTCAGGGTGAATACACTCACTGCAGAACAGGTGGAGCTGTTTTTGCCTGTCTAAGGCTGAGAATCCCCTCATCATCACCATCTTCTCTCCTAGCAAAGGCTAGTGAGCTGAGCTTGCTGCTCTGGAGAGTCTAGAAGCTATTTTTACCAAGGGATTCCTGCAGTCTCACAGAAATCTTTGCCCTCTTCACCTCAACTCTCATTTGGCACAGGCAAAGCTGATTTTCCAGGGGCTAAGCACTGCTTTGTTGCTCATTTTTCATCTGTGCTAGAAAGTTACCAATTTAGCTAGAGAGCATAATGAGGTCTGGCAAAGATCTTCACAATGACACCTGTCTCACCACTAATTAAATTACCCTGTCAATGATGGAATTTGGGGCTTCTTTCTGGGGCAACTAGATCCTGTAGTTATCAGCCCTGGCAAAGCAAAAATGGAGGAGATGAGACTTTCCCCACCCTTGCTCCTTTTTTGTTGTACTGGCTTGCATTTATGGAATAGAAACATCCAAGGAGGCTGAGATTGATGACCTCTAAAGCACTAAGATGCTGGCAAGAAGATTTATAGGACAGTTTGTCAATTATATGAAGTTAAACAACACAACAAACAGAGTGGAGATGAACACAACACAGCTCCTGACATAAAAAGGAAATTGTGTGAAAAAAATCTTGCATCTTGCTCTCCCAGGATTCAAAAAGGTCTTTACATCTGTTGCCTGCATGTGTGTGTGGCCTTTGCAGCCCAGAAGAGGCTCTGCATCTGCTCCGAAGGCTGGATCCCCCCTGAAAACGCTGCCCCAGCTCTGGCAGATGGAAACCAGCCCTGAGCTCCTGCACAGATGTTGGCTCGGGGGCTGGCTCTCCCATAGCTCGGGAGGATGGACCTCTCCTCCCAGCACAATTGTGTCCACTGTGCTGGAGATGCCAAAATATTCCAATTTTTTCTGCTGAGTTTCCTGTTTTCCCTTCTCTGACCAACCTCCTTCACTCATATTGGCTGAGATGTGTGCAGGAGCCTGCTCTGAGGTGAATGAATTCTTCATTTTGAATCTTCAGCCGCACATTCTTTTAGAGGGCATACACATATATAACATGGATAATATTTTGAGTTTGCTTTTCTACAAAGTTATGTACTCACCAGTCTGTTAAATGAAAGCAAAGCGGTATCAGATAACTTACCACAAAGATAATATAAGATTTAAATAACTAACCACAAAGCTCTGGTTACATGAAATTATTACAGGAAAGTTAGAAAAAGGTTTATTAAAGCCATTAATTGCTATAAAGATTTCCTGCTTATTATCTCATGGCGCCTTTGTTGTGTGTACACAGTGCTAAAGAGGTTCCTCTCAAAGAGGGCGTGTTGTTTTTAAGACACAAAACTTGAAAGATGAAAAAGATGAAATATCACATTTCTTCCAAAGTGATGGGTTTTTATGCTTTGAATTTTTTTTTTTCTCCAAAGAGAAAAGAAAAATGAAATTAAATGAGAGATTATGTGGAAGGGATAGAAAAGAGAAAGAAGGGGATCCACTTAGAGCAAGGGGAAATGAGATAAAAATATCAAGAGGGTGCCTCAGATCTGATGTGATCATGACTATGTGCATTCCTAAATTCCTAAATTTTAATTATAGTCAGAACTGCTTTAATATCAGATGAGGTTTTCTAAAGAATGCAAACACATCTAGTCTTGCAAATAATTTGAGTTTGTGGTGCAACTGGTGTCTGTGAAATATGAACATAGATTTCATATGAGTGTAATTTTAAAGAAAGGATTGAATAAAAGTAGAATTACTCCACATAACCCAACACCATCCAAATCCCAATAATTTGGAAGTTGTGGCAAATGGCTTTGTAATAGAAACATGGACTGGCTGCAGAAGTCACGAGTCCCTGTGGATTCATGTGAGCCAAAGCTTGTTAATTCTGTTTGCCATGCACTGTGCACTGAAGGCAGTATGCCTTCACTTACAAGTTTCAGCCCTACTTTAAAAAGTAGTGAGTACAGTACATGCTCAGACATGAGCCCTAAAAGCTGTGTAGCTATTTTATAACTAACTTTCAGCATTTCATCTTTGGAATTTTGTGCTGGATACCGAGAAACTAAGTGGTACCCATGTTACCTGCTGGGACAATTTTAGTGTAAAATGTGTACTTAAAATGTGCTGAGACTCACATGAGGAAGTGCTGCAAGCATTAGGATTCCCAAACAAATCTCATATGTATTAATTAAGATCTCTTTTTAAAGTGGTCTGGCTTGAAGAGAGAGAGCATCTACCTGTATTTTCTCCTGCATGAAACAGCAGTAGTGACAATTTAGACTCCACGTGAGGGAAAAACCAGTTTGATTCAATTCCAACCAATTCAGAGTATAATTCTTTTGATTTTATGGCTAATATTGCATTCTCATGCATTCAGCTCACCAATCCAAATGACTATATATCTATTTATGAAGGGAAAATCATCCATACAGGGAGGCTTCCCTATCATTGGAAATTGCTCCCACCAGTGTGTACTAGATCTGGGCTTAAAACTGATGAACCATTTACTTCAGAGAAGATTAAACCACTGGGTTCAGAGAACCTGCTATCTTCCTCAGAGCTTGCATAACTTAGCTGATATGGAGAAGTTGCTTTTTATCACAGAGTTGTGTGTCTGCAAGGGGATGGTTGGTCTGACAAATTTTACTCTGGCCTCCACAAAAGCAATAACAACTCCCAGGTGCTCTCCAGCTCCTGAAGGTGGAATATATGGGATGCTCCAAAGGTCTCATGAGGTGGTGGGTGTGTAAATTGCTGGGTATGATGCTGGATCAAATGGAACGAGTATTAGTTAATTAGTTAATATTAGTTAACATGCAAGTAGCAATATGAGTGGAATAATTAGATTCCTTTCTTTTACACTGGAAGCATTAGTCTTCTGGGAAGCTTGTAACTGCAGCAGCAAGGTTATCTCATGCTATCTCTGGATTAATGCACAGGTGTTTACTTAAAAAAAGCTTCAGAGACAAAGAAAAATGGAAAAGGCCTCACTTACAGAAACAAGCGCAAATTAAGATCAAATTTGGTGACTCATATGAAAGTTATCTTAAATAACACAGCAGGAAGACATTAGTCTACAAGAAATAATTGTTTGGGCCATTACAAGCACCAACAGTGCCCCTGCCCAGCTCTAAATCGAGCAGTTTATCTTCATTATCAGCCAACACAGAATTGACTGGACTGAAACCAAATCCCCATTAACCTCTCCTGCAATGTGTCTTCCAACACAGACCCACAGCTCCTCAGACCACACAGAAACCTGCTCACAAGGCAAACAGCCCTCCCCATATTTGATAAGCTGTAATTCAGCAGCTGAAGGAATTTCTCTCCCCTCAGTGTACAGAAACAACAGGAAGCAGTAATGCCCACAGAGCACTGAAATCAATTACTTATTCACATATTTGGTATATTTGTTACTTCCACCACACCTTTTTCTTTTTTTTTTTTTTTTTTTTGAATCATTATTCATCCAGGACATAAAATCTCCAAAATACATGACACCTTTTTTTCCCCCTTCTAAAAAGCTTAATAACAGTGTTAATCTTCTGGGGGCTTTTTAAATTTAAGCTGCCAAAGATAAAAATTAATGAGGTGTGAAGAGATGCAGTCTTTTGCATCTGTCTATCAACAACTTAAATATGGGAAAAGAAAATAATCTACTTGAATAGCATCTGATTGTGGGCTTTATTTTGATTCCTATCTTTGGTTCTGAGAGGCACTTAGTGCATAGAGAAAGAGAGCACTTAATATCTGGCAAGACCAGCCCGTGTGTGTCAGTGGCTCACAGAGCATTAATTTTCAAGGACAAAAATCAGAAAGAAATGTTGCTAGGAATGTTTCTTTGAAAGTTCCAGCAGAAAGCAGATACAGAGGAGCAGGGTGGCACCCAGGGACAGGTGCCATGGCCTGAGATGCAAGTGCTGGCAGCTCCTGTGGGACCTGACACTGGAGCTGTTTGCTCTGCTTTGTGTCTCAGTTGGATCTGGTTTTAATTGCTGCTACAGATTAAGGGTTCAACCTGAATCAGCAAACAGCTATGTGTTGGTCTGAACTGTAAAAGGTCTCTGACAATTCCCAGTGTTCCTCTCCAAATGGTGAAATTCTCTAGGCCGAAAACTTTCTTTTTAGAGATATTATTTTCCTTTGAATAGTCATTAAGATGCAGTAAAGAGCATTCTGGATTTTCATTCTTTTGCCTCTGGAGCTTTGTAAAAATCCTGAAACATGTTGGAGCTACTGTTTTGGGGTTTCTTTTTAATTCTGTATTTATACATGAAGCACATTATTCATCCTTACATTGCACCAAACCCCTCAATTTTAATTAACTTCTTTAAGGACTTCAGTCTGTATCCACTGACATTAATTAAGACATTTTAGCTATCAGTCACTGCATTTGCCTGGGGCCAGAAGCAGCCAGGGGAAGAGTTACCCATTGAAACATCTGAAGCCAGGAAGATGAGCCTGAACTTCCCCCTGCCTTGCAAACACAGCTGCTGGGCTCAGGGCTCTCCCTCTGCAGCACCTGAGTCTGATCTGGTGAGAAGCATCCTTTAAAAGGTGCTGAACTGGTGCCCAGAGGCTGCTGGGGAGTTTTAGGGCTCAGCCCTTCCAGTCAGTGGGGCTCACTTTGAGGGCTGCACCATTAATATTTGCTGGCTGTGCCCCAGCTGCTTCCCCTGTCTCTGCTGCCCTTCCAGGGATCTGTTGTGCTTTCCTGGCTGCAGGGGAGGATGCTCAGGTAGAAAATGTGTCCTGTGAGCCTGGCAGAAGGTGTGGGAGAGGAGCCTGGTTTAACAGTTAAAGCCTTTACCTGAGAAAGATTAGACTAAGTTTTGGTCTGAGCTTATTGTAGTAACTGTGGGCTAAAAAGCCATTGGGCTAAATGATTTCCAAATGGACTGAATGATTTCTAAATGGACTAAATTTCTGATGATGGAGAGAAGAGCTTGTGGATCCCTGGTGGAGATGGAGCAGTTTGAGCACAGAATTGGATTTACTGCCTGGATTTACTGCAATGTAAGTAACCAGTGGTTTTTCTTCATTGATTTTTTGGTGGAGGTGGTGGAAGTTCAGCTGAGCCTTTCATAGCTCTGACTCCAATGTGTGTTGTGTTTTGGGTGTTCTTTCCTGCCTCAGCATTGGCACAGTGTTTTTGGGGAGGGCTGTGGTTAGTTTTAGAGTTTGCCTCCCCTTCTCAGGGGCAGATGGAATGTTTGCCTTGCCAAACTAAGAGATTGGAAGCTTCGTGTGCATGTGTAAATAAGTCACTTTTGAGAAGTGAGCAAAGCAGTCTGTCCTCTTAGGGAATTTAATAAAGGTAATAAGTATTTCAAATGCACTCTTAATTTTACCTGTAGAAAAAAAAGGCCAATAAAGTAGTATTTACCCTAGGCAGCAGCAATAATTGTTTTAACTCTTTGTCCAGATCTTTTCTGCCACATAACAAAGATAAAGCTCATAATTTCTATTATTTAATTACTTTTATTTTATTTTAAAATCCACATTTTTAAACAGGCTTGTAACTTTCTTGAACTGAGCTCAGCAGCAGTTGTTTAAGTGTATAAAGATTGCAAATATTTTTTGTAAGTGTCTTTAGAAAGTGATGCCTATTTTGGAAAACACTGAGAACTTTATCTACTGCATATGGTGGATGTCACAGCTAGCTGTTTTTTAAAAGTTGAAATTATTCTGTGGTTATTGTTTATATCCTGTGTTCTTTACCAGAGTAGCTGTTTCTTTAAAGCAAGGCCAGTTGAATTGAGCAAGAGAGCAGAATAAAGTTGAAGTCTGTACTAATTTTGTCCAGCAGCCATTAATCAAATGCACTTGGAAACAAATAGTGCCCTGATTTACTTATGCAGTATTATGCTGATGTAATTGCATCAAATTTTGAGGAGGTTCTCTCATTTACACCAGTGTGAGTAAAAAGGAAAAGCAGGTCTTGGATCTACCTAGCAAAATGCAGCTGGTTTGCCAGGAAGGCTGGATCATATCACACAGCCACTGTGCCTCTAGCTGCTGTGCTTACCACCAGCAGCTCAAAGAGAATTATTTAATCCTTGTTTGCATAATAACTTCTGATAAATAATTCAAGAACGTATGGCCTAAAGTTTTTTTAAGGCAGTGCCTGAGGGAGAAACATGATTCTGTTCCAGTTTTAACAAGGAACCAGGAACCCCAGCAGAGTTGTTAGAGCCCTATTCAGGCTTCTTGGACATGTTTTGGTGTAAAAGGTACAGTGAAATGCAGAAGAGGACTTCAAGATATTTCATGGGGAGTTGTCACAGGAGGAAACACACCTCTGTGCAAACAAATATTGTGTGCTTGTAGTGGGAGAAGTAGCAGCAGGCTGGAAGGTCCCTCTTTAGTAACAGCATTAATGGTGTAATTAAATCAAATGTCTGGAGAGTCGTGTTCTGAAAAAGGAATTTTTAAAATTATATTTTTTTTATGCTTTTTACAACAAGGTGCTTAATCCTGGCTTGCTGTCAGTAAGTGCTTCAAATTGGCTTCTCTCCTTTCTTCTCCCCTCTCTCTGCTTATCTTTATAATGTTGAAGCGATCCTGATTAAGGAGTGAAAATGTTATCATCTTTGGCTTCTCCTCGCCTTCATATTTTGTATTTGGGGGAAATTATTTATTTATGGGACGAAACCAGTTCTGTTAACAAACATAATAACTTGAATTTATCTCTGTCAGATGGAGTCTGATACTGCAGTGAGGTTTGCTCGGAGTTAATAAGTTGCTGAATGTGAATAAGGAGGGCAAATGTGGTCCTTACATCATTGATCTGTAAGGGGAAAAATAGTAATTATTATCCCTGAGAGCCCAGGGGATATCATGGCTGTTTGAAAGCTATTTGTTCTCAGTCTGTCATGGGTTTTGACATCAATACCTACAGTGCCCCATAGAAATCTCATATTTAATAATTTCAGTATCAACAGGTGCTTGTTTGGATTTTATGCAGTCTTGTTTGTTTTCAGCCAATTCTCTGACCTGATTTTTGTTTGGTTTGTGTTGTAGGGGAGTTTTATTTGACCATACTCTTCCACCTGTGTTTGCTTCTCTGTATAAAAGATATAAAAATCAGTAAAGCTGATGTTCACCTTCATAACACTTGGATCCATAAAAATTCACCTGCACCAATTTACTTGAAGTTTTCAACTCCTTAACAAGTGCAACAGTGTGGTCATTTCCATACTGTTGTTCTGTGTAGGGAGTTCTGATTTATATTTTGGTTATCTCAAAGGTTTTTGTAAAGATGGATGTTAATGAAACATCTTAACGAACAAATTATTACTTTTATACTCATTATATATATTTTTTGTAGAAATTAATGCTGGATGAACTTTTGATTGACTTTCTATCCCATACTAATTTTAATATAATACAGAAAAAGTGACTTACCACTGATGTTTTATGGTTTAGTAGAAAAGGCAGGATTCTTGGGAACGTGCTGTTTGTTTTTATCTGATGCTGATAAATGCCCTGGATGTTTTGAGAGCTTTTTAGTCTTTGTTAGGGTGCCTGATTTTCATGAACTTTGAATGGAAGTGAGCAATTTGGCAATAAAGTAGTTGCTCTTGCAGAAGGCTCAGAAATGAAAAAAGTGCAAATCTGGCAGAAGGACAAAGTGGAATGTGACTGTAGTAACTGTTCAAAGGTTTTGCCAGGCTCTTCCAGGCAGGCTGCTAAATGCAAGTGCAGATGACAGCTGTGTATCTCCAGGTGAGGTTGATTCTGTTTGAAAAATTGGTTTTGTTCTATGTAGGCAGTTTGGCTGTTTGAATTCCAAAAAGGAGAAACCTTATGTGTACCATGCTTTATGTTCAGCTTTTTCCTCTGTGTTTATCTGCAGAATTCCCATTGAGACTCTTGTGTTACAATGTTCCCTGGAAAATCCTTTGGTATCTCATGCTGTGCTTCTCTCAAATCTGAGGTGTAACAATACCAGTTTAATCTCTCCATCTGTTGATGGCAGAAGATCAATGCTGTAAAATCGTGTGTTCATATAAACCTCTGGTGTGTTTTGCTTGGCATTTGCATTATTTCTATCTCTCTGATTATGAAAAGGGAGTCTGCCATAGGATCTGGTTATGCCTGTAAGTAATTTTACAGCCTTGTTCTTTCTGCAGCCTTGATCAGTTAGATATTTTACCTATATTTCATGTTGAGGATTAGGGAATACCACTGAGTTTGGGAACTAGATGTCTCCTAGCTCCTTAATAAAATAGAGTATACATTGGGGAAAAGAGCACATTAGGGAAAAAAGCACATCAGCTGCTTAGGCATTGTTGTTATGTATAGAAAACATGTTTTATTCTGTAGAAAATTCTTCCTTGGTTACTTGGAAACTAGACTGTATCTTACAGAGTTTGTATATTAAGAACCAACACTTTGTGCATAACTAGATTGATAGCCATGGCTTTGCCCCTGTACTTTGCTCACAGTTTTGAGACCCATTTTTGTAGCGGTAACTCAACAACAGGAAAGCACATGAGATGGTTGAAAGAGAAATACAGGAACTGGTTGTCTTTGTTGGCTTTGCTGTTTAGGGCAGGGGGAAAAAGTTTGTTTCAGTTTCTTGTTTTTTTGGTTTGTTTTTGTTTTTTTTAATGTAGACCTTAACATTAAAACGTACTCCTGTTCTGTCAGTTTCAATGACTTGCAATTCCCTTGTCCATTACACAAGTGTTGAGCTTACCTGAGGTATCATTTTAACTCATGTTTTAATGACTCCAAGGACTTTTGTCTCCTGGTTCTCATTTGTGTTCATTTTACTCTGGTTTAGCAATAAGCTAAGAATGGGCCCATAGCCAGTTACTCTCTGGCTCAAGTGGCATCTGGAACTCCTGGCTGATGTTTGTCGTCCAAAGCCATGTTCATGTCCAAAAAAATTATCTCACATTAGAAAGGAAGGCTGCAATTTAATAGAAATTCCAAGAGCAATTAGGGATAGCTGGCTTTAACTGTACAGTTACAGTAGTAGGATAAGCATTTGTAATTTTTCCATGAATAACTGCTAGGCACAGGTTATTGTGAAGCCCTATTGAGACACACACTCTCAAGGGATTGATGTTGTCTACTGGTTCCAGCTGCTGAATTTGGATAGCAGACTTCTCCTCAGTCTCAGCTGTAAGAATAAAAGAAAGCCCTCCCCATAGAATAGAAAATACTGGAGTGGCAAGAGTTAAAATATTGTGGTGAGCTTACAAATCAAACATTGATTGCAATTTGAAAGTCAGATTATATTGTATCATTTGCATCTGCAGTATTTCCAGAACTGGCAAATGACAATGCCCAGTTGTTTTTTATTTCAAGTGAATATTCTTTACTCTCATTTCTGTGAACTTTCTACCCAGGAGGTTATGCAATGGAAATGCTGCTCTTCCCTGCTCAAACCCCGGGTGGAATGTGCATCTCGCCCTTCAGAAATGATGTTTGTATATATGTATATAGCTTAAGACAGCTAAGGCTGTCTAAATAAATAAACAAAAGAATACTTTTAACATCTTCCATAGAAATTCTGCATTACAGGCAGCTGCAACCTATTCATGGCCCACAGGGATGGTTTTAGTCAGAGAAAACAAACACTCCTGAGCAAACACTATAAAGTATATATGTTTGAAGCTCTGTCTGACACCACAAAAGTTTTGTTACTGTATTCACACCTTTTACTACTCTAAAGAAAATGAGAAATAAACTCAATTTAACTTAACCATTAAAGAAATTGAGGAACAGTAAAATCTGGTTTTATGGTATTTTGTCTTTTTTTTCCCCACTTCCTGCACTGCTTTACTTGAATTGATTGTGTTTAAGTTCATCTGGGACTGCAGCTGATTATAGAGAACTTGTTGCTTATTTTCTGGTTAGTTACATAGGTTTGTGTGAATTGCTTGGGTCACTTCCCTGTTTTAGAATAAACGGACTCTGTTCTCTGAATGTGGGTGTACTTTTAAATAAAATTAGATCAACTTACCATGTGCAAAGGTGAAATTAATAAAGGGATGCATTCAGACAATTTTAGTTGTCCCTGTTCATTGCAATGGAGCAACTTCTTTAAGTGTCCATTGTGAGCTGGGAGAAAATTTGGCATTTCTGGGCCTGGCCAGCACTTGCACTGCCCTGCATCACCACTGCTCAGCTCAACAGCCTCTGAGCAGTGCCTGGGGAAGGAAAAACCTCAGAGTTAACACTGTTTATCGTGTTGTGTACAGCTGTAATGAAGATCTTGTCTTCTGATCACTTATGCAAGTGAGTAATTTTATTCACACCAGTGAACCCCATGACTTCGGGGAGGCTGCTCACAGCGGTTTGCCAGCTCGAGGCTGCTGGGTGTAAATTATGGCTGCTGGATGTTTTATAATTATGTATTTTTAATTAAATATTGCATATCAAAAAATAAATTATATTTCTCTAGAGCCAAAGAATAACATCATACATAACATTACTTGGATGAAGGGGCAGGGGTTGCAGGAAGAGCTGTCATCGTATTTTCTGAGTGACATCGATTTGTGTGGCTAACATTTCAGTAATAAACCCCAAAATGTAAATCTGTAGCTTGCTGTGAAGGGATGTTCTACAGTTTCAATGAACACTGCAGGATTTGCTCATAAATATTCATTAAACAGGGCTTTGCTGAAAATGAAACTTAAGTACTTAAGGTAATGGAATAAAAGTAGTTGAGAAGCTCTTTTAGGCATGTTCAAAAACAGGGATAGGCAAGAGAAAAGTTAAGTAGCATGAAGTTTGACTTGCTTTTTTGTGCTGAAAGAAGTTAAAAGCACTATAGAGTCAATGGCAGTGAAATACCTTGTCCTACTGTTAGTGAAGCCACATTAGCTTTTGAGGGAAATGCTGTGGAACTTCTGCCTCCTTGGACCTGTGCTCAGTTACATACTTCCATGGCATTATTGTGCCAGGATTTTTGCTTCTTTACATCAAGAATACAATACATGTGATTGTGTATAATACATGATCATTGTGAAGGCCATTAGCAAGGTTGTCTACACTCCAAACAGCAAGGTTTTGTTTACTCATAATATTTTCTTTTTAATTAAGACCCCCAGAAAGAGTATAATTTTTGTTTTTGTGTCTCAGAGTGTGCTGCATATTTAACCAGATGGCATTTCTGGAAGTTTTGACAGGATCCTGAGATAGCCATGGCTTTGAATTGTAAGTGCCAGCTCTGTTTCCTTAAAATAAGGGAATTGTCAGCTACTGTTGGGCTGCTGATCTCCAGAGATTGGCTTTCTTAGAAAGGAGTGACTTTTGAAATGGGGAGAACTTTGCAGGATGAGACAAATGCAAATAAAAGCTGAGAAGGGCAAAAAAATATTTTTTGAAGAAAGAAAAGAAGAAAGAAACCTTTGCTGTGCCCTAGAATAAGGAGATTTTTCCGTTCTCATATCCAGTTTTCAGTGGCTCCATATATTGAAGCTGTGCAAAAATTTAGTTTCCCAGGTGAGCATTTGTCCCCCAAGAGCTGACACTGGTTCTGCTCTCTGCTTGCCTTGGATATCCCAGTGCCTTGAGTTGTTGGTGCCTCCTGTGCTTTTCCTGCATTTTGTGCTCCAGAATGTCTCCAAGCTGAGAAATCCCCTATTCATTGCAGTGTGATAACCTGAAAGAAGATGGAAAGGACAGGTTTTTAACACAATTTAAATCTGGACTTTTTTAGAGCTGACTCCCCTAAATTGCAGGAGCACCAGAACAGGTGTCAGAGCTGGTTGGCACTGAGGGTCTTCTGCTGCCAAATCAACCTCATGGATACCCTCACCCTGCTTGGGAAAGGAGTAGTGTGAGGGAGCAGAGTCTTGAAGATAATATTTTTGGACAAATATGTGGCATCCCCATGGTTGAACTGAGAAATTTTCCCCTGCTTCTCTCAAGTGAGAAGCTGTCTGCTGAAAGAACAGGTGGAGTCAGTGTTTCCTCTAACATTTCATCAAGTTGGCATTGCTGCAGTGTTGCATTTAATCCATTCCTGATGCCTTCATAGCTGGTTTAGTCTGTGTTTAGATAAAGGATGCACATGTTGTGTCATGCTGTCTAGAGATAGAAAAGGAAATACTCATCTTTCATATAATGAAAAAAAAATACAGGATTCTGTATATATTACACCATTACTGTTCAACTTTGACACAAACTATGAGTAAATAATATATATTTGCATACCATGTAACTCTTTAATTATTTAAGATGCTGCCTTGGCCAAAAACTCTAGGTAAATCTAATTAAATGTTGCAAGGCAAAGTGATTCTTATTCTTAGTTTAACAAGAAAAAAAAGAAATTAATATGGACTATATTTCAGCAAAACTTCTATTACTGAATTTGCTGTATTTTAAAAATAATTGCCAGAGAAAACAGCTTTAAAAAAAAAAAAAGGAAAACCACCTCCTGTTTAAATCTCACTGACTTTTTTGCTGCCCAAGCAAAAAAAGGTGAGGGCTGAAAAATTGAGGGCAGACACAGCTCTTCCCTGATGACAGCTCTTGGTGGTTTTGCTATTGCTCAGCCCAGGCAGAGACTTCCTGTGTGCAGCAGCTCTCACAAACAGCATGGAAGTGGTGGGAGAGGACCTGAGGTCGTGGAGCATTGCTCCTGGTAGGGATTATTAAAATATCTGTCTTGAGACCTGATGGCAGCTGGTTTGGCAGAAAGAGACTTTGTGTTGATGTGTTTCCCTCTTATTCCACACCAGTGTCTACATAATAGAACTGAACTTTAATTTTTGTAAAGTTTCTCTAAGTTTTTAGTTCTCTCTCAATCTCTTTGCATTCCGTGCAAACTTATGTTGCTAAATAGTCATGACAAGTTTCTCTTCCTTTAAATATTACAGTGTCTGTGCCAAATTCTCTTTTTCTCTCTGTATATATATCCTGCAAAAACTCCTAAGGGAGGGGCTGGGGGGGACTCATGAGGATTTATACTCTTGGGACAAAGACTAACAGATGCAGTATTTTGAATCCTTAATTACTAATCCATGCTGTGTCAGTTTCTACTGCCCTTTGGAATTTTGATGCCATCATTTTGAAACAATCGCAGGTGTTGTAATTATGAGAATAAATTGATGCAGGTAGTTCATCCTTTTCCTGTCCCTCAAAACAAGAGTATTATTGATTTTTGAAGTCTTCATTTGAGAGTTACTGAATTTTGAAGTCCTCCTCAGTGCTCTGTTTACCTGCAGAGCTGCCATTTCAGCTTGCTTGTTGACTGTAGCATCCTAACTAAACTTTCTAAATTGCCATTCTCAGCTGAAGATGTATCACAGGATTGAGCAAACGACCTTTACGGTGCAATAACATCCTTTAGCCATCAGGAATTAGTGTGCTGCATCTATCACTGCTGCAGGCCTTGAGGTGTGTGCCTGGCTCTGTAGTGCCATTCCTGTAATAATGTTATAGCCTGGAGAGAGACACCTCTCCCTTCAGTGCAGCTGCCACTGAAATTGGTACTCTTGTTTCAGCATTGTTATCACCACTGTGTTTTATGTAGGTGATCAAAAAACAAAATGGATTTTTGAACTATTATTGACCTAATTGTTACTATTTTTTTTCCCCCAAGTTCATTCTTACCCTGGTTGTTACCCTGTGAATAATCTTTTGCTTAGATTAAGCAAGAGAGCTAAAGACTTGAGAACTTACTGTGAGGCTTTGCACAAATAATTAAAACACTCTATAAACTGCTGTACACAACAGGATATTTTGGTGCTCTAAAAATTTACCTCTAAATTGGAAAGAGAAATATGTACTCGTTGCTTCAAAGAACAATTAGGGGTTTTTAATAACACACTCGCAAAACTTTACACGCTGTAACTAATAAAATGGAATTTAGTTTACTAAGTACTTGTAAATGAAAGACAAAGCTTTTATCTGCAGCAATTTACAATGTATACAGTAACATAAGACAATGATTCACAATGAGAACTTCAAAGTGTCTGATTTAGGCTTCTAATTTTCAAGTCAAGAGTATTTAGCATTCACAAATGAAAGTGTTAGTTTGTGTAGATTGATCTTGTAAGCTAATTAAGGTACACAACCCTAGGATGATATTGGCCATCTTGTGGCTGTCAGTTGTTCTTCAGTAGAAGTGTGATCCTGGCAAGGAATACTGAAATGGATGTTATGCCTCACCTGGGAAAGCACCTTTAAAATCTGGACTAATTTTAAGGGAAAAGAAGTGACAGAATGCTTCAAGGTCCGACCATTGAGGAGAGAAACTAGAAATACTGCATTGCTGTTTGTCATAAATGCCCAGCTGAAACCAATTGGAAGGAACTGATCCATTCTGGGAGTTAGCTCGGATGGTGACAGCACATCCTCTGTCACCAAGGGCAGCACAAAAGGCAGAGATGGCACTTTTGAAGGCAGAGACTGTTGCTGAGCTTTGTGAAGAGGAGTGGTAAAAATGTCCCAGAAAATAAGGAGAGCTGCTCTCTCAATGCCTGCAGGGTGCCCATCTCATTGTCCTCAGGGTGACAGCCACACGTGGGTAGGACAAACATTCCCTTGCCCTCTGTTCTTTTCCCACTGCACTTACACAGCCCAGTTTATACAAATTCTTCAGTATAATCATTATCTTTGTGATAACTGTGCTTCTGCACTCTTGGGTGTGCTTCAGGAGTTGTTACAGCTCTAGCTATGTAGGTTTCTGAAATTCAGTTCCTCTTAGAGATCCCTGTTGTTCCAGTCACCTCTGTTACCATACCCACGGCTGACTTGCTGGAGTCTCAATTTAAATCAGAATTTGTGAGGTGTTTCAGTGAGTTTACATCAAATCTTGTAGCTCAGGACTTGCATATCCATAGGATTTGAGCTCCTGCATTTCTGAAAAGGAAAGGCTGGTTCTTTCACTTTGCCGTGACTCTTTTTTCTCAGTAACTTGTGCAATCTTTGAGCCTGAAGGAAAAGAGACTAAGAATAAAGTACACCTGTGGATTCATCACAGAGCCCGAGCAGTCAGAAGCAGTGAGAAACATCAAAGAACAGTCTTATTTACATTTAAAGCTAATTTGAGGACAGTTAAACTGCTGGTGACATTCCTGGTGTGTTTACTTGAATCTGAAATGTAGCTGTTCCTTAGTTTGAGAACACACTGAGTGTGACTGAGTGTGGGCATTGGCAGCATTGTGATTTGCTTTCAAGCAAAAGGGAAAAATGAACAAAGAAAGAGCGAGTCATCTTAAAAATGGAGAGTGACAGGAGAAAAATGTGGACAAGTATCTCTTGCAATAGAAAAAAGTCAGGGAGGGTATGTCACTGAGAATAATATATTTTTATTTCCACGTAAGAATAAGAACACCATTGGAAAGTTGGAACACCCATTGCAAGGGACTGGAAACTCTTTTGGCTAAAAGAAGGCTGAGCCTAGTGCTCTGCATCTTCTCACAAAAGTATAAAACATTTGTGTTTTGCTCAATTCCAGTTGTGTTTTGTTTGGGAACCAGGTGTGGGAAGAGAAGACCTCGTGCATCTCACTGATTTTAGAAGCATTATTTTGTGTGTCTGTAAGAAGGCACCTGCCAGAGCTATCAAACCCTGAAACAGAAATTATATTGACCTGAAATCAGCTCCCACATGAGACTGTCTGATGGTGCAATAGGGGAGGGCTCTGGGGGAAGAACCTGACCAGGAGATGCTGCATTTGCAGCCCCTTTCTATTTCTAATGTTGCCATTCAGCAATGAGGAAGCTGGAGCTGTTGCAGCTATTAAGTGTACCTCTTACAGCCATTCTGTGAAATTCTTCTGAAAAATGGAAAAATATATAGAACTAATAACTAAAAATCTTTTAGCAATCTGGGCAACAAAACAGCAATACAGGAGTTATTTTTTATTATTTCAAATTTATTTGTGGGGTAGCAGCTCAGACATATTGCCTAATAGAATTCTAATGTTTGGGTTCAGAAGTAAATACTAATTAGCAAGGTGGGATAAGTCTCTGCACCTCTCCTCCTCCTTTTGCTATGAGGAGGATGAAATGGAGTAGCTCTTAATGTGTTCTCATCCAATTACATTTGGCTAAAATTATTCATTGATCACTAATCACTGGCAGTTGTTTACACAAAACAGTGCTCGTGTGCAGCATGCAGCATATTGAGGATTATTGCTATAATAGGAGCTAATCAATGAAAACCACTTGTGACTCTCTTAATGAGGTGTTAGTGAAAGGGTTGGGTTTTTGTTTTTTGTTTACTGCAGCAATAGATTTTTCAAACCAGTCAGAGCTCTTTGCATCCAGAAGGAAACTGGTTTTCAGCATTAGATCACAGGCACCATTTTTCTCTTTCTCTCTAATAATATTAAAGTTGAAAAACGATTATTCCGGTCCCCCTTTATTAAACAAGCTATTACAAAGCAAGTGAAGGATTTCTGCACCTTCAATTTTCCACCTAATAATAGTAAAGTATTTTCATTGTTGCCTTGACAATATTAATGCTATTTTTTTTCCCCAATGCCTAAAGCAAGGAGTCTCACCATTTTCTTTGCCAGGTTGAAACAAATTGTGGCTGTAAACTTTAATATTAAAGACAGGTTTCTTTACTGGTTTTCACTATGATTGGTCAATTTACAAGCTTGATATTCACCAGTAGACGAGATGTAGAAGCTAACTAAATGTTCACAATGGTCTTTGGATTATTCTTAATAACACCAACATTTTGCACTGAAAAATACCTTAATCTAGAACTCCTAGGTAGCCTAAAATAAACATATGTCAGATATTAGGCATTTAGGTAGATTTAATGTCATTGGCCTACATCTTTTCTAGTTTATCATGCCATGGTGCTGCCTTAGAGCTTCAGAAACACTCGCTCTGGTATTTTTGCAGGTGCTGTGTTCTCAAAGATCTGCTGATTTATTAGAGAACAGTGCATTCAGCACCCCTAAAAATAGATGGACAAAGTTTTGACTTCAGAGAACATTCCTTTTTGCAATCAGGAATGGGATGCAGAAATAGCCCTGCTCAGGCTGCAGCTCACTCAGCTCCACCTCCAAACAGTGAGAAATCCAAGATGGAATGCTCTTCACTGGAAGATCCTTGAGTTAATTCTTTTTAATTATTTATGCTGAAAATATTCCAAGTGCAACAGGAAGCTGAAAAGTTCTTATATTATGCAGATTCAATGAGACTTTGGGGACAGCCATTAATATTTGCATGCTGGATAGTTTGGTTTGCTGCTTCAATTATCTGAAGCTTGATCACTGTGTGTAATCATAATTTGTTCATAAAACTACCCAGGCCTGTCAGCAGAGTGCCTGAAATTAAGGTTCTTCTGCTTGTGCAGAGCTTATGAAAAATTGAATGGCAGTTCATTTTCACAAAACATGACAAACATAAAAGAAATTATGAATTAATTTTAAACCCTGCTTAGCAGAGTCTTATCAATTTGATGGAACCCTTTGTCTTAGAGAAGTCTGGCATTAGAGCTGATAGGCTTAATTAGTATCAAGCATCTCAAAATGACTGTGACTGACAGGTTAGATCATTTGGTGTCCTCCCCCAGCCTCCCTGTGAATTGCAGTCTGAAATCTCACAGTTTGCATTAGGGAAGCTGGCTAACATAACTTTCACACCTTTACATCAAATTAAACACACGACAATGCTTCTTCTGCAACAAAGGCTGGCACAACCCACCAAATCAAAGATAAATAAAGACACATTTCCTGCTGTGGAGTCTCTTTAGATGCAAGATTACAGTGTCTTGCTGTGGGAAAATACTTTGGTTTGAATGTGAGCATCATGGTTTTGGTTAGCACTTGGAAAAATTAACCCATCTGACATAATAAATCAAATAGGCTTCAATTAGTTTTCTGGACATCTCCAATAAGCACTTTGGAGGAAACATAAATTGGAGTTTTTAAATTAAAATTCTGTCTCCTGTCAGTAGGATTTAAAAGCAGTAGGTACCTTACCCAGGTATTCTTCAAATAATTATCTGCCTGGATTATGCTGAGGTAGGGGTGTCCTTAGTGCGAAAATAAGGATTTGAGTCCCAAATATTTGGATAAAAGGTATTAACAGATATTATCTGTCTCCTAGAGAAAGGAGAGAAAAGGTAGAATGATAATAATTCTTAGGGATGTTAGGAGTGATTGTCTGGATTCTCCTCTTCTCTCATTTAATTAATTGTAATTAATTGCACCAATTTCCTTGCAGTAATTCCTGGACTGTGGTGAAGTAACAGGAGCATTATGAGACACATAGAATGATAGAATTACCTTAAAATCTTTGCATTTCTCCTATCCCTACATATTTTAGCAATATCTAGAAAAGGATTTAGCTATACAGAAAATATTCCATAAACTAGTGCTTATGGAAAAGTTATTAAAGCTTAGTTAAATTTGGACTGTAAAATCTTAAATGTAACTATGTGGTAGTCAAACTGTACTTGAGTTTTGGGTATTGATCAGTTAATCACAGTGGTGTTGAACCCGTGGTCTGTGATATGTTTTGAATCTTTCAGTAAAGACATTTCCATTTTTTTCAATATATTCTGGACTTTCAGCCAGGTTCAGCTATGCTTCATCATCTTTGCTCCTACTGGCATTTAACTCCCATTGGAGTTACTGGGATAATTTGCTGAGGAAAGAGGACAAGTTTAGACCTATTTCATGTATTTCTTTTTCATGTGCAAAGAGAGGGAGAAAGAATGAAATTGCCCTCAAGTATCTGAAAGGAGAAATAAGGTAATATTTTTTTTCCTCAGCTCTCTAAAATGATTTTTTCTTCTTTTTCTTTTTCTTTTTTTCCATTTTTTTCCATGAGTCTTCTGGCTCTGTGTCTCAGATTGCCTTAAGTTCACATTGCTCTGGTATAAATGGATGGGGTTTATACTCCTGCAGGAGCCAGGACTTTGAACAAAGTGTGATCATGTTTAGGATTGCATTGAGGAGATGTCTCAAAATTTGTTCTGCTATCCTGAGCTTTCCATAAAAAATGTCTTTACCACCTTGCCAGGGCATTAATACACCTCAAATAAGCAACTTTTCTGCGTTCCAGGTTGATTTTTAACCTACTTCATATCAGTTTTGACAATTCTGGGCTGTATCTAGTTTTCCTCTCACTATTAAAGTGAATATATTGTAAACTGAGGAGAAAAATCTATTTAGAGAGGGCTGGATTCTTTCAGGACAAGAACATTTTTATGCTGGTAGCTGTGATCTCCCCAGAGGAACCTTGGCTTAACTCTAAACTCAGTTGTCACTGCTAGTCTTCATTTCTCATCATTTCCAGAATTACTGTACTGTAAAAGTAATTTCTGAAATATCATTACTGATTAAGACAAAGTTTTTTCTTTTTATATCCTATAGCTTAGGGAGCCTTGGTATGTCTAAGAGACATGTTTGTGTCAGGAGAAAAATGGTCTTTTACTTCCATTTCAGATTTAATAGCAACTAAAAGCATTTATTCATTACGCAGCTACCAGCACACAAGAGTCTTTCCTATATATATTGTTGGTAATGAGAAAACTGCTTTTTAAATTTTTTTAAATAATGAAATGACAAGAAATGCAGCTAATGAGGCACAACTTGGTAAATCAGTAGTGAGTTCTAGTTCGGCCCATGTGCTGCTCACTGGTGAAGCGTTGTCCTCATCCCATGCCTTTCATTTCCAGCAGCAGGGCAGGGATGGGTCCTGAGTGTGTTCTCATACCCTGAATCTTTGAAAATTTGCTACTCTGCAAATTTCAGGGCTTTTTTTTTTTTTTGCCTTTGTACATGAAAAACTGCTAGGATCATATGTTAGCACTAACTTCTTTATTTCTCTCAGGCCTATGAAATAAAGAAGTTGAAATTTGCACAGCTATCATTCAGGAATATTTCTTTTATTGTGGAAAATTTCATACCTGCTTACACAAGCTCCCTTGTTGGAACTTGGTGGAGATGTTTTTTTTTCCTTTAGGGAAAGATTGGATTTGACTGTATTTGTAGCTTTCCTTTATTCACCAGAATTACCCTGCTAAAAGCAGTTTGTTTTTGCTGCATCTCAGCAGTGTAAATGACATGCTTCAGAGCAGTAGTGGGCACTCCAGCGTGGTCAGCCTGATGTTTATTAGGATTTTTATATGATCTTGAGTGGCACGTGATTAAAGGGATGATTTTGAAGTTTCACACTGCGGCTCTGTTAATGCACTTGTCATTTTTCAAGTGGCACTAGTGCAGGAGTCATGGAGTGGTTCTCGATGCCCCCAACCCAGCAAACCTCTAATGAGGAGCCCTTTTCCCTCCAACTGTTGCTATATGTAGTTCAACTTTTTAAAGGAAAATAGAGGACTTGATGATAGCTTCATGTTCAGCCACAAAAACTGGGTTCTCCAGTGCTGTCTTGAGTTTCCTTCCTGCCTTTTAGCACTCCTGGATGTCAGACAGGAGATGTGCTAACCCAAACCTCCCCTCGGATTATTTACTTGGCTTTCTGAGTCCTACACACACAAGTGTGCTAAAGTCATACTCCTAAAGATGTCTGCCAGCCTTGGCCTCAGTGGGAATGTTCCCTTCCAATCTCTAAATTGTCAATTTGTCCTGGAAGTGGAGCTTCTGTGCTAAACAACAGGGAGTAGGAGAGGGCAGGACAATTGCGCAGAGCAGGAGACTTGAAGCACCTGGCAAATATTTGGCTGTGCAGTTCTTCCCACAGGAACATAATCAGCTCCCATCTCCCACCATCTGGAAGAGTGAGCATTTTTGCCAGCAGAGGAACTTGCTCTGCAGTCCCCATCCTGCCTGCCTTCTGTTCTTTTCTCCACAAAGAGAGTTTTTTTTTCCCTTTCTTACTTCACAGGCTGGTCCAGAATCCCACGTGAGGCAGTAAATGGAGGTGGCAGTATTGTGGGATGGATATTTCTTATTTTGTCAAAAATATAGAAAGAAAAAAAAGGAAAGAAGTTACATTCTGCTCAAGCTTTTTCAAGGTTTGAGAGTGTTCAATGTGATGACCTGTTGAAAATAATGGTCAACATTAGCTTTGAAATGAAGCTGTGCTTTTTGCTATTCCAAACCATACCTGAATAGCTTCCAAATGATTTGGTAGAGTTTCATGGATAGAGATGAAACAGAATGGGGTGCAGTAGCTTGGGGGTTATTTTGTTTTGTTTTCTCATCATCCCATGGCCAGAATTTCTATGCAGTGGAGATTCTGGTTCTGTTGGAAGCCGTTCTTGTTCATGTGTCAGAGAGGTGGGCTGTGTGTAATACAGGCATTAGTGAGCTGCATCAATGCATCTTGAATTCTGCTGAGCTGTTGCTGTCAGTGATCAGACAAGTGCCTTGTCTTTCAACTCAGAGTTGATTAGAGGTGTTAGTCCTGCAGTATTAGTTTTGAGACTTCCTTGTGTCATATAATTGGTGTTTCATTAAGTTCGAGGTTTTTTTTAAATGTATTTAAAGAGATGAAAGTAACTTATAATTTTAGATGTTATTGATGGAGTATGGTGAACACACTTAAAAGTTTTTTATTCTGTCCCTCAGTTTAGCTGGGTTCTTTATGTAACCAGCAGATTCTGGTTATTGTCGTGATGTTACAATGTGTGTGTTTACAAAGTGTGTGTAAATGCACGACCCCAGGCTGTGTTTGTTGCAGGGGCAGGGCTGCAGGTTCTGTTCATGGCTGCAAGACATCTTCTCCCTTCTGCTTACACAGCTGGGACCAGGGAAAGGCCATGAGGCTCATCAGGAAGGTGTTAAATGTGGTTATGGTTTAGCCTGTAGCCTGTCTGAGATGGGTGCTCTTGGCTCCTTTTCAGCACCCAGGCTGGTTAAGTGAATATCAGGGCTGAAGATGGGAATGGGAACCTCAGAGTTAATGTCACAGCAGCCCTGAGAAGTCCGGTCAGGAGCAAAACCCTGGGTTTACTGCCAGGGCCAGTTAAACAAGATCTGAAGGATGTGATGCACTGTAGCAAACTAAGGGGGGAAAATTAAGTTATTTAACAGCATTTAATTAAAATGCTTCCCATAATAACAATGCATGCATCTTTAATGATCTTGAAAACCGTTTCCATCGCTTGTTCTTCATTTTGAATACCAGTTCTTACAGAATTTTCATCTACAGGACTTAGAATATGTGATAATCAACAACTGCTCAGATGCTCAAAGTTGGTGTTAAAATATTAATATTAACAAATCAGTCTTTTCTTAAAAATAAAAAGTCACTTACTCCAGATATTAATATTAACAAATCAAATAGTCTTTTCTTAAAAATAAAAAAGGGGCACTTACTCCAGAGCAAAGCTCAATTGAAGCAATGTGATTCCTCCTTGTCCTTTTATCCATAAATAATGGATTTTTAAAAAAATGGAAGGACAACTTTGTGAATTGTTAAGGGTGAGAAATATTCAAAGATTCAAAGCACAAATAAAGTATTATTTAAAGTAGTTAATCAGATATTTGTTCTGGGGATTTTTCTTTCTAGCCTTCACTCTTTCATTGCTCTCAATGTGCCATTTAGTTCTTAGGGAGGATTATTTCATTTTCAGAGTGTAGGGAAGAACTAAATCACTTCTGATTGAGTATCTACCAAAGAAATCCTGGGCAAGTCAGACACTTCTTATTTGTATTATTTCCCCTTCATAGGGAGGACAGATGTGGACCTCTGAGAGGGGACTGGAAATCAGTAAAAGAATAAAACCAGCAGATGCTCAAATTGTCAAGCTGAAGCGGCTAAATCTTGAAAGTGTAACACTTGCAATCCCAAAGTCAACACAATCTGCCAGAGAAGTTGATGGTTTAAGTGTTCATTTGTCCTGTACCAGAAGAAAATAAAGGGGGATGGAAGGCAGTTAGTTATTAATTTATTATTCTGGAGTTGGAGGCAGTCCCTGCACCTATCCAAGTCACAATGTCCTGAAGTTCTTATTGGCTCTGAACACAGGTTTTATAAATTGTCTTTGTGCACGTGTGATTTTGGGTTGTTGTGTTGTTTTTAACCTCCCTTGTTGGAGTGATGAAGCTGGGACACGTTGGAATGCCCGTGGGAAGCGAAGCTGAGGCCGGTTTTACAATCACGGTCCTGAAAATCAAACACCCAACGCTCCTCTGGGCCTGCTTCCCGCCCACCAGCTGCTCTGCACCTCCTCTGAGCCATGCAGAGCATCTCCTGCTCATCTCCCCTCACAAAACAGGGGAGGAAAATTGCTGCAGGATCAGTGTGAGCCAGCCAGGGCTGCTGCTGCTGCTGCAGGGATCCCTCTCTGCTGAGCTGTGCCCGTTCCATGGCAGCCTCCAGCACTGGATTCACATGACCAGAGACAAAAAATGGCTGTTAAACTTGCCTTTTTTCTCTTTTAAAAGCAATTGTTTTAAAATATTTTGCAAGCAAAGTGATGCTGGTTAACCAATACTTGTCTAACTCAAAGCCTTTTAATACTTACCTTTCTTTAAGGAAAAATTATTTTGATGAACTGTCCTTGGACAGTTAGCCTGGACTTGTAAGTTTTACATCTTATTTATATAATAGAAATTTCAGATGCAAAAATAATAACTTACACTGAGTCACTGAGTTACAATTATAAGTAATTAATGGACATGGGATATATAACTTGGAGATCAGTTTCCATCTTCTTCCCTAGTTTTGAAAACCTCTGACTGGTGTATTCCAGAACTCACAAGTTTGTCTTCATTGAAATAAGTGTCAGAAAATTTTGTAAGGCAGTTTCTGATGCAGAAATCTGAAGCAGGGCAATGAGAATGGGTGGTGGAAGTGGCAGAAATTGCCACAGTGGATTTCAAAGCCTGCATGGCAGGTTTACAAAAGGAGAGGTGATGGCATTAATAACATTTTGCATTACTGCATCAATTACCTGATTCACTGTGCCACTGAAGAATAGGATCTAATAAATTCCATCTCTTCCTGTTGAAGCATATTAGCCATCCATTTGATAGAGGTTTTAATTTGCAGAGAGATGAAATGCTGTTTGACCCAAGTGCTTGTTGAATACAAACCAATGATAAACATATATGCATCATCTAACTGCAGTTTTCAAAAATCTTTTCAGCAAAAACCTTCAGTGCAATCATTTGATGCCTCCAGTTTGATTCACAGGATGTAAAAATCCATATTCACATTCTAAAAGCTACAACTAAGCAGCTAAGATTTTCTTTTCTCTGCCTCTAGGATTGAGGTTGAGACAGGAAATACCAAGTGTTCACCTTAAAAAATGAGCCTAGTGACCACTGCATGTCTTTTTTAAAAATAAAATTAAGTTGGTAAACTGCGGAGGACATTTTCAAAGAAGAGTCAAGTTTAGTTATTTCAATTTACTGTAGCTATTGTTATCATGGAATCATTTCTATGATAAGGGACAAGTTTTTCTGGAAAGATATTAATGCACTGAAGTTCAGTAGGAGTTTATAGCTCTGTGTAAAGAGCAAAATGTGTGTTGAAGAATGGTTCAGAATGAGCCTCTTTGGCACTTACCTGAGAAATCTGGTTTTTAGTGTACCTGTGTGCTGGAATGGAAATATGACAAAAAACTGATCTGACCCCCTAGCCTGAGCCATCCAATATAATATATGCAAGGATGTTACACTTCGTGATCCTTTTACTTGAATAAAAGTTTTAATTATACATCAGAGAAAAATATAAATATTGCTAAAATAACTTTCTGAATTCCATTCAGTCCCAGGAACAATCACCAAAGAATTTGATTAAAAGAGTCAGAGCTGTGCTAACGGCAGTTTTCTCCAGTGTGGTAAAGTCTTTATTAAAATTCCAATTAAAATTCACCAAGAGGAAGGCTGCTGTTTGTGCCTCTTGTCCTGGGAGCCACAGGCATATCTGTCCACTAGAAAGGATTTTTTGCTTGTTAATTGCATTCACATTTTGTACCATTAATGTATAGCAAGGTATAGAAGCAGGATTAGGGCTGGAGGGTTCCTGGATAAATTGTTGGTTCCTGTAATGGTGTTTGGACTACGTGTATACAAGGGCAGGTTAATGTATTTAATAGGAATTTTTGCCCTTTGGTATGGGAAAGGATTAAAATAAATAAGAGTAGATTATAAAAGAGAACTTTTGCTGTAGATAAAAGTGAACCTTCTATTTTGGTGACAACTTTACATGTACTTGAATTGTTTGTAAAGGATATTCTCACTTTGAATTACCCTATAAACACTAATGAAACCAGGCTGTATTTTGTTGAGATTCGTGCAAAGTTGATATTTGAGGAAGCTGACTGTGAGGTACTGTTATGGAGAAGCAGTGAGGCTGTATTTTTTAAGGGTGTACAAGGGTTTTTAAGGGTGGAAATGCTGTCACTGGATGCTGGTCACAAAGCTCTGTCCAAGGCTGGCTGGAGAGAGGTGTAGGAGAGGCTGCCAGAGAAATACCCTCATCCTAAATAGTAATATCAGGGATTTCTTTCTAATGTACTGTCCTCAAAACCAAGGGGATGAGGAGTATTATTGCAGCCCTGTAGAGTTTGCTCATCTGAATGTTCATATGATATTAATAATAAGGAATGTTAAACTCATAACTCCTGCTTTAAGTTTGAGGATACAACATTTCACTTGGAAACTCAAATTGTTGTCTAGCACCCCTCAGGAAGATGTACCTTAGGACAGGAATAGAATATCTTCTTCCCAATTGCAGAGGGGCCCTTTACAGAAGAATTGAGTGACAGGGCAAGGGGGAGTGGGTTCAAACTGAAAGGGAGCAAGTTTGGATCAGATATTAGGAAAAATATCTTCCTGTGATGGTGGTGAGGCACTGGCACAGGCTGCCCAGAGATGATGTGGATGACCCATCCCTGAAATGCCCAAGGACAAGTTGGAGCAACCTGGTCTAGTAAAGGTGTCCTTGTCCATGGGAAGGATTGGGAACTGTACAATCTTTAATGTCCTTTCCAACCCGGCCATTCTGTGATTATATGACTTGTTTTCCCACAAATCTACTTGTCTGTGGCAGATCTGAACGGCCCCAGGACTGGATGGAAATGTTAATGAAAACTAATTTTCCAAAAGGAACCATTGTAGGTTTGGCAACTACCAAACTTCTCAATGCCCAGCATGGCTTGGATATTAACAAGCCACATCATTAGGAGTGTCAGCCCAGGAAGCTCTTTCAGGTGGTGGCACCTAAAACTTTGAGCAGGTCATGGGGATCTGGACATTTTGACCCTGCTGCTTTTTGGTGATTGCTGTGGCACATTCTGTGTGACCAGAGGTTCAGAGCTGTCCTTGGTGGTCGTGACCCATCCTGTCCTGGAGGCCACAGCCACCCCAGTTCCACCAGCCCAGAGAATCCCACACTGAGGAGAGGCGATGCCCTGACACCCCAGTGATATTCCTGCTCCTTGCTGTGACTAATTGCACAAACCCTGTGCTGGCTCTGATGAAGTTTACAGCACACTCTACACAGAGCTTGCTGTAGGTGGCAACGGGAGGATTTGCTGAGCTCACAGGTTTGTGAAGTGTGGCACCGACACAGCTTAAGGCTCCATCAGTTCCAGTTCTGCCATTAAGCATTGCCCCAGTCTGCACAATGAATATGGATGACACCCGAGAAGGTTATGCTAATTAGTCTGGTTGAAGTCATTCCGTGGCTCAGATTGCGTAAATTAATATTTTTAACTCTCATTTTAATGGGAGGAGCAATTGAAAGCAACTCTATAACCAGAACATTGTAAAAAACTATTGCTAGCATGTAGACATGGCTCTAGATGATGATGATGCTAATAAAGAGGGGATAACATGTTTTTCTAAATATCTTTCTCAAAAAATATGCAGATTAAATTGAATACATATATTTCAGGATTTAATTTCTATGTATTTATTCTACTACTGTACCAGTAAAAGATTCAAATTTTCTACCATATTTATAAATCACAATGTTATAAGCTATAATTTTTTTAGAAAAACTATTGAGTCTTTTTAGTGTTGAAATTAGGTCTTTTAGAGTGATAGGTGCAGACCAAATTAATTTCAAGTTTTCTTTTTCTGTTTCAGTGTAGGTGATCTGCTCAACTGAGCCAATTCTATCTGCATGTTAGAAACTACCATGAGTGTTTTTGCTTCTGAGATATTTATATACCCTGCTTTTTCTGCAGTATCATGTGAAAGACCCTGGTTAACTTTGTTTGCTTCACAGAGATGCTATTATGCCTTTTGTATAATGCTATGCTTATGTATTTTTGTTAGAGGATTTTGGAATTTCTAGTCATCTCTTCTATAATTTCTGGGGTGGAAGAAAAAAGTCCTAAGTCCTCCTCCATCCCACTTAGGAAGCCCCTTAAACACTGAAATTTCCAAGGTTGTTGTTAAAGATGGAAAAATACTTTTACTTTTACATAAAATTTTGGAGGGCACAGCATTGCTTAAAATAATTTAAATGGAACAAAGAGAAGTAGGTTAAAATGAAATTTGCAATTATTTTGTGCTATTTTCCATGATTTCACTCATCAAAACACTGAGACCTAAATGTGCATCAAGACCCCACTGTCATAAGGAACCTCAGGTCTAGGACAGCAGGTATGCCAGGACATATTTGAATATCTTTGGAAATGTGTGCAGCACATTGAGACAAACTTCTACATTATTTATGAGTGATGGGACTAATGATGGAGGAACTGAAGTTTCATGTAAAGTTGAGCGAAAAGAATTTTGCAATTTATGAATTATTTGGCCAATTTGTGCTACAGCATCATCACTGAATTGCCACCTAAGGGAGCTCTATTGAGGGTTCAGGTACGTGTGCCTTAACCCACACGTCCTTGTGAACGCTCAGAAAGAGGTTTTGAAAAGAATTCAAAATCTTGGTAAGACAAAACGTGAAATCAAATGTGAACTTTGATTTTCATCTTTTTATCTCTGGCTTTTGACCTGTTTTCCCTTGGCTTAAACTGTTGTTTCAAGGGCAGTGGTTATGTGTTTTTTCTGTGTGAATGTTTGTGTGGAAAAATGTCTGCTGGGTTAACAGACAACCTGCATAGTCTGACACACAAGTGTTTATCTCTGTATGAGGCAATCCAGCAGGATTTTTTTTTTAAAAGCACAAATTTTCCCAGTTTTGTTTTGGCTTTGGTAAATGGCTTGCTTGCATTGAATTTCTAATTTAGCTTGGGTTTATATTGAGAGATTATTTCCAATAATGCATCTCAGATAAACAGGTGACAGCAAACCACAGACAAATCCATCATGAATTCTGGCATTATCAATCACTTTTAGCTAATGCCAAAATCTCCAAAGACAAGCATTTAACTCTGTTCAATGTGTTACTGTATGTCAATTGTTGATAGAGAGTTTTTTTAATGATCTTGGATGTGTCATGCTCCACTTAGAATTCTCTAGTGTTTCCACTGATAAATGCTGAGGCATAACTGTCATTTGCATGAACAGAAGCTGTAATTATAAATGTACTTATGGTCTGTGCTGAAGTCAGGAATGCAAAGAAGGGTGTTTGCTAATGTAGAAATATAAATAATGGTTACTAATGTTCACTGCTTAGCATGGAAATTATATTTCTAATCATTTGAGATGCATTTGGTTTTTTTTTTTAAAATAGTATTAGGAGGCTTGATTTCTAATATTTGTTATTTTGCAGTTGGTGATCATATAAATAAGTTTGGCTAGAGTTGTGTGTCCAATTATGAAATTTAAAAAAAAAGGGTGAGATTTAACTTGGCTAATTTAAGATTTAAGTTTAATGAAGGCCATTTGAGAAGCATCTGTAGCACCTCAGAGCTGTATCCTCAATTTTTTTTTTTTAATTTATCATCTTTGAACTCATAGTTGAGGAAAGATTCCATTGCTCTCAAAACATGAAGCAGTTTTTGACCTAATCAGAAGTTGCTGTTTGCTGGCAGAGAGGCACTGGGTTTCAGTTCAGTTTATGTTCACTTGGAAAGGAAATACTTGAGTTCTCAACTACCAAAGCACGGAGGCACTGGGATGGCTGCAGGAGAAGAGGAGATGCTCTGAGCTGTCTCTCCTGCCCTGAGGAGCAGCTGAGCTGTGATGCTGCCCCAGAGGAAGGTGTGGAACTGCATTTTGCTGGCATCATTCAAGGGATTTTCCAGACTGGAGCAGCCCTTTAGCTGCTCCAGAGGCTTCAGAAACACCCCCAGGCCACCAAGACTCAAAAGTGCTTCTCTTTCTTAATTACTGGAGGAGTAGGAGTGCTGATGGTTCTGGTCATGATGCAGAAAGATACCAAGAACTAAGATATTCACCAAAACTTTTGCAATCCAATTTCCCTCACAATCATCTCATTAATGTCCTTTTACTGAAGACAGATAATTCCATATAATTTGTAATTAATACTATCAAGATAAAATTATTTTCCAATGAAAAATATTTTCCTTGAGTTAAGTTTGATGAAATGAATGAGTAGTGATGCTATTTGTCTGTTGATTTTTATTTTTAGCATTAATTCATATTATCTTCTTTTATATCAACTGTGCTTTGGCAGTATGTGAGTTTGTCATCTTTGGATGACAGCAGATGCATTTTGGGGGCTCTCTTTAAAAATGTTTGATATCCTAGATCAGTAGATTAAAATTCATGAAATAGTTTGTGTGTTACGCATTGGATTAATTCTATGGCCAGTAATTTAGACTCTGTAGAATAAAGCTCTGTGGGTAAATTACTATAATAAAAGACAAAACCTAAAAGGCCTTTTTTAATTTTTTAAGTGATTACAGTAAACAAAGGTCATGAAAAAACTTTTAAACATATTTTAGCAAAAAACTTGTTCATAGGCTTTTTTTAAAGTTAAAAATTACTTTTTAATGGCAGTCAATGTTGTTTAAATTGCTTCAAATGCTGAGTACAGAATTTCTTCACTTTTGCTGGGATTATCTTACCCAACCATTCAGCACATATATATTAACTATAAATTTATCTTTGGTGCATAGATTCTATATTAAATATGCTATTCATAAACAGAGGAGACTGAGGGTCATTTTAGTTAGGAATAAGGAACTGAATTCCCAAAATAAGAAGTACTGCTAGAATCCTATTTCCAGCTCCCTGAAACTTTGCCTGAGAAGTTGTTGCTAAGGAACACCATGAAGTGTGCAGCTGCTCCAGAGCAGCTCCTCCTTTACCCTTCCTGACACCTTCAAAATATAAAAGAAGATTCTGGGTTTTACCAATATTTTTAATAGTTGTCTGTGTCTTTACTGGATTTTTTAAGGAATGGACAGAGAAATGCTGGATGTTGTACAGATGAATAAATTACAGCCCCTTTGGAAACACGGGGGTTGTATTGTCACTTTTGTTTAAAAATCTGTTTTTGTCTCAGATTGTTGGAACAATTCCTCTGAACCAAAAAAAAATCCATTTCCAGCTTCCAAAATCCATTCTTATTGGTTTGATGCATGAGCTGGAAGAACAATTGATTGACACCAAGATCGGCAGGCAAAGATTGAGCTAATAGAATCAGATTAATGGGAACATATGGTAATTACAACTGTGAAAAAACAACTTAGAATTTATAATGTTGCCTTGGGGCACATAATCAGATGTGTTATCAATGAATAATTAGAGTTGATAAAAATCATCTGGTATGTATAGGATTGCTGTGCATAGTTACAGATGTGTGTTAAATGAAAGATTTATTGGAAGTTTCCTGCCTGAAATATGCGTGACATGTAAACACATTGTTTGTTATAACAAAAAAATCAAATCAATTCCTGCTGAATACTTCGTGGCAGAAGATCAAAGTTTATTTATGCTTGTCATTAATATTCCATAAAAGATTAATTTCATGCCCTTTATTGCATTATATTAATCACTTTCCCTAATATGTGTGTTAAATGAATATCCCTGTAACAGCTGGCAAAATACTGGTATGTTATCAATGGAAGTAAAAAAATAACTTTATGGATAGGAAAACCTCTGCAACAGATTAAAAAAAGTAGTAAGTGACAAAATAGAAATAGGAAATACCTACCACATAAAACTAGAAATTCAGTTCCTGAGGAAAAGTGGTTCTGAAGAGCCAATGGTTTGAGAAGTTCAGATCTTTTTGCATCCAATATTCCCATTCCTCTAGTATGAAGTATGAGCTTATAACACATTCAGAAGTACAGTGGAAGATACAGAGAATTTTGTATGTGTGTGTGTGTGTATATATATTTTTGTTCATATAAAGCCAGCTTTGCCCTGAAATGGTGAGAGATAAAATCTAGGAAAAAGGGAGACAATGACTAGAGAGTTCCCCATTTTAACAGCAGACAAATTGCTGTTAGTTATTCTCCAAACTTATTTAGGAAAAAATGTGGTTTATTTGTTTTCTTTTGATGTTTCTCTGACCAGAAAACAAAAAAGGACTTGTCTTAGGCATCCCTATGCAAAAACATGGTATTAGTGTTTGCACAAGGGCTGTCCATAAGAAGGTCTAGGACTGGGGTCTTGCTTGAGTTTGCCGTCCATATAGACTCAGGTGTTGAGCTAAACTCAAGTACTGAGCTAAATTCAGGTACTGTAGCTAAACTCCTGAGAAATTCTTTTACTAAAGTGAGCAATAAAGGCTTTAATGTCATTACTGTAATGCAGCTGGGACTGGAACTGGACTCCTGCAGCTTTCAGAAAGATATGCAAATGATCCTAAGCCTACCTTCAGCATCATTCCCATAATCTTAAGGAATACGAGTCTTTAGCTTCCAAATATATCTTAGCCTTTAATTATATGCAAAATTCTGGGAATGTGAGACCCAGAATTCAGTCCTTCAAGACTGCTGTATCTCAGGTTTTTGTAACTACTTCTTAGGACTCTTTGTCAGTCCTAAAGCTTGAATCTTCCCCTGCCAGGCTCTGGGTGTTCTCTGGCATGGCAATGCCACTGTCCCATCACAGGACTATCCTCTAACAATTACTGAGGTTTTATTGGTCCTGAAGTGATCAAGTAGAAAGATGCAGAATTCAAGGATGTCCAGACAGAGTCAGTGGTACATATAGTTCCTGTATGAAATCTCCTAAGTTTTTGAGTGCAAATGGAAAAAAAAAAAAGAAGAGGAAACTTTGAATTTAAAAATCAGCTGAACTCATGCTCTTGTAATTCCACACAGTCTTGTTTTCATGTAAGGGTATGCACAAATTCTGGTAGTGAATCTCATTTGGCAGAGGCAATCGTGTTCTAGTACAGGGATCAACAACATTAAAATAATAATTGACTTGACTAAACAACTGTGCTATTTAGAGCTGTCCACTGCCTTGCATTAAGTGCATAGTTTATTTTATTTTTAAATTTAAGGTCTCAACAAGGTGAAAACCACAAGTCCTTCATTTTTCATGCTCCCATCATATCTTCTGCTGTAAATTTTGTTCTGTTCTCAGAGTCTGCATTGAAACGTGTCTGGAAAAAAATATTCCTTGAGACAGTTGAAAACCCTTTTTTGTTTCTACCTGTTGTGATAGCTACATCAAAAAAAAAAAAAAAAAAAAAAGAAAATTTTTGCTTCCATGGAAATTTGAATTCTACATTTAATGACAATTTTTTTGGCTTTCAAAATCCTGTGATACTGGCGGTGATAATGCGGTTGTTTACTCCATTGGCTACTTGATTAAGCCTCATTTTAATCATAGTTAGAGCCATATTCACCTCTTCAAAATAATGTCATTATGATTTAAACCAGGAATTAGTAAACAACTCACAGCTGTTGTGCAAAATGTTTGTATAGTAATGCATATTCATGAATATTTCATACAATAATGCTTATTAATCTGATTTTTGCAGAGAAACAACTAAATGATACTTTATAACTTGATGTTTGTCAACTAATGCAGTTTGTTTTCTGGTGGTGTCAGTGATGTATGAATCTCCCTACATTTACTTCATCACTAAAGATCACAAAAAGCAGCTTTGCAGAATCTAAATATCACCGAGGAAAATGTTGGTGTTTTTTTTATTTTGTGCTTGGTATGGAGGGGCTAAAAAACCAGGATGGCAAACTGTGGAATATGTCCCCTAGGGGTTCATTTCTCTTCCCAAACAGAGCAGAAGCTCCCAAACTCTTCCCATGGAATCTGCTCTTGGTTTCAAGCAGGGGAGATACCAGTAGTTGGAAGCAATCTATTCTTAGAGCCAATGAAGCAGATTTTCTTTCCTCATGTATAAATTCAAAGATGTAACCTGATCTGTTGTCTTTTGAGGAGGTTACACCAGATGATTTCCAGGACGTGCAAATCTAAATCATTCTTTTTTATCAAAATTTCATCTCTGCTGTTTAAACTGTTATTTGCCTCATGTCCATGTAAGATATGGACATTTTTTTTTTACCCTTTCATCTTTTCAGCCACATTTTGCATATTTAGATGTTGCTGCTCTGGCTCCTCTTGGTGCGATCCCATTTTAACAATAAATATCTTCTTGGAGTCTGTTTGCTTCGAGGATGTTTTCCAAACCTGTGGTTGAACTGTGCCTTCTGAGGAGTGCTCAGGATGGGTGGGCTGTGTTGCAGCAATGGAATTCATGGGATGGGATGGAAATCTCAGCTTGTTTTTCCTAGAGCCTTAGCCATATAACCTATTATGATTTCTATTTTGTCTGATACACCTGAGGTATATTTATGATTCATTGTAGTTCTGACATTTGGGGACTTTTTTGCAACAGTGGAGGCCCAACCAACCCTCTGGTATCTTGTGTGTGTGCAGGTGGTTATTTTTGCTGAAAGTGTACAAATTTATGGCTTGTCCTGGAATTATGTTCTGCTGTTTCCTTCTCTGAGACTTAAACTGTATTTCTTCATCTTGGTCCTGAAAGCATAAAGTGTGATTGAGAGAAAATAATTTCTGAAGTCAGAATATGAAATTAAAACTTCCCTTCTCACCTGCAAGATATGATTGACTTTTGAATTGAAATAGCCTTGCTCAATATACTTTTTCAAATGCTTGTAGGTAGTTTTATAATTTTGATTACTTGAAAATCAATAAAGTGAAGCAGCCTAAAGTCAATGGTTCATGTGTTCTGCTCTTTCTTGAAAAAGAAAAAAGTTTAGGTTTACTGAACACTTAGTGTGTAGTAACTTTGCCTTTCTTTCCCAAGCTCCCAGAGGATGTGGATCCAATTAGGTTCTCACAGTGTGTTTTCTCTCAAGTGGCAGCTGAGAAACATTTGGAATCCTTGACTTAAAAGAATTGTTGATCTGGCATAAAGTTAGACAGCTGAGATGATGGGTTTTATTTTATTTTTCTGGGGGAGCTTGATGTGAACACCAGTACCTTCAAGATTTTTTTCAGTGCTGTTATCAGCTTTGAGGGGGAACAGGACCATTATATAAATGAATTTAATTTAGGTATAACTAGATTTTGTGGGGTGGTCACTAAGCAAAAGCTGTTATGCAGGTAATGAAGACTTCCTTGGTACTAGTTTTGTTACTAATTTCATTTAGGGCAACTTCAATGAACTTTGAAAGGAAGAAAGCTTTTCCTTGAGAAGTTTCTGCTTAATCCTTGCTTAACTAGGGATCCTGTCTTGGAAGGAATCAGGCTGATTTTTTTACATTTTTTTAAAATTTTTTAAAATCACAATAATTAGATAGAGGAATGTTGCATTTCATGCTGAGGCTGTATGTCAGGTTTCACTGAAGTCTATAAAATCCTGTAAATTTTCAGCGGGTATAGAAGAAAAGGAACTTCAGCTTGAATAGTTAGGTTTATATAAAAGCCCCTAAAAGAGGTAAGCAAGCAGAAAGGAGGAGTGATGTGCCTAAATTGGAGCATCATTTAGGCTTTTTAAGAAGTTTTTGGGCAGCATGAGCTCTCAAGTTAGGTCACCATATGGACTGTACATCCTATACCTCTGAAGAGCATAAGGCAAATCCCCACCCAACTAGCTATGTTTATTGATTTGAGTTTGCAGGCTGGCACAAAGTCAAATCTGAATTAGAAAGTCCCTTCATCACTGACTTTGTGCTCCTGGTACACTTCAGGCTGTGTTGTGCTGATACACAACAGCTCCTGATGGCACTCCTGCAGAATCTTTCAGTAGCTTTTTTAGTGTAATAATTTTGTTATCTAGAACAGCCTGTCTGTAGGTTCCCAGTTGGTTTGTGTGACTTTAGTGGTGGTCTCTTGTCCCTTTTTCCAGCTGTAAAAAACAGGATTTTATCCATACCATGTAGAGAGAGAAACTGCATTTGGTGATATCTCTCTAGTCATTGGTAGTGTCTCTGTATCATGGAACAAATTAATTGTTCTCATCTAGTTATTAACCAACCCATTTTGTTGGAATTTGAAATGCAGGGAACTCTCAGAACTTTGGGCCTGTAAGCCAAAACTTAGAAATACAGAATTTCATTTGAGACCTTGGAAAAGGCTTCCAAACTTAGGTGCTAGAAGCAAGAATGTGGATTCACAGTTTAAAGCAGAGATTTATTAGGCTAGGTAGAAGAAAGTTTAGAGTTTTAGAGTACAATGCTTTAAGTTTGTGTGTAATAACAATTAGCCAAGAAAGCTTACACTGTAGCATGAGTCCATAAGATGAAATATTTAAAGATTGGATCAAAACCATAAGCATCCTTATTGGCATTGTTTTATTGGTTAATAAATCCTTAAAAAGTCTTGTAACTGGAGTTCTTGTGACCTTCTGAGCCATGCAGTGAAGATGTGAGCTGAACTCGCCCTTCCTGCCTATGTAGAAGACAAGAAAAATAAATCACATTATCTAAAGCAACTCAGATGTCCCATCTCTAATTCATTCAAAATTCCTTCACAAATCCTCACACCATTTAAGCATTAGCTGATGGGTTGTGGTGCAGGGTTTGTTTTGCTCAGCTTTGTTAACCTCTCCTGTAGCTCTGTGCAGGCTGCCATCAGCTCTAGGAAGGGTGCATGCCCTTGTCAAGTGTTTAAAAAGCTTTTCCTTTTCACTTTACTGATGGAAGTGTTATGAATTTGGGTTTGGATCAAAAAGTTACTAGTCTCAATGTTAAAGATCCTTAATGTTTTCGTTTTTCAATAATCTATAGCGTTGCTCTCCTCTTTTGCCTTACTTTTCCTATTTAAAAGATTGGAAACTCTAAATAAAATTAGGTGCTGTTTTTGCCCCCTGAATTTTAATTGAAATAGCTAACAAACTTGTGGTCATAGCATTCCACTTGTAGTGCTGCAAGGCAGTGTTATAAAAGAGAAAAATTGTGCTTAGTTCTGGTGTTTGATAATCTTTATGAAAAGTCACCACCAAGACTGGTGAATATAGATTGGAATTAGAGGGCCTAGGATTGCTTAAAAATGAAGAATATAAACTATTAAACCTTTTTCTTCTTTCCTTCAACCCATTAATGTTGGCAAGGTCAATGAAATTCATTCATGTTTCCATCCTTGCAAAACTTGTACACAGTACAATGAGTCCATTTAGTAATTGAATAGCCAAGCTATGCACATTATGGCTTATACTCTCACTTCATAAACTCTTCTTTCCATTTTCATAATTACTTCTTTTGCCTTACAATTTTCTAGTCTCTTCCTTATATATACATAGCTGGAAATAAGTGCATTCTTTGTGTTGCAGTTATGCTGCTGCTCTGTAAAGAGGGAATAATACTTTTAATGTGTCATGTGCTGCTGCATCTTTCCAGCAATCATTTGGAAGGGAAAAATGCTCATCTGTAGTTACTGCAAGTCCAAACTGTCCATAATGATATTCTGTATGTATCTTCCTCCCTAGTGAAAAAAGTGTCTTGGCTGATTTATCTATGCTTTTCACTTTTTTTTTTTATGTGAGGCAATTACAATGAATAATTGTAAAGCTTCATAGAACATGAGACTCTCCAGGCTCAATGGATTAATGGTCCTTTTCTTTTTTTCTTGGGTTTTTATTTTTAAAATGTCAATAAGTATCATCTTACAGCTGCTTTTGGTGTCACCAAGGAAAACTCAACATTTTTATGGTGTGTGACCTATATACAGTGAAAAGGTGACAAAAGGTGGAAAGTTTGAGTTGTGTGACAGCTGTACCTTAAAGATCCAATGAATAATTCCCATTAAAAGTGTTTATGGGTGGTTAGCTATTTCAAAATTTAGTCAAATATTAAAACAATTTTAAAAACCCCAAAACTATACCTATTTCCATATAGAACTTCAAGCAATTATGGCCCACATACACATACTGTTTGATTGCAACAAAATCCAATATAACAGGGTCATCAGCAACACCCCTTAGAGAAGCCAGTCTATCACACATAAAGCTGTTAATCTCTGAGTATATTCTTTGGCTTGTGTAGCATTTTTCTGAAGTCTGTTGTAGTATCTTTTGGTCAGTAGATGGTGCAGCAGGTTACAAACATGTTGATTTTCCTATGCGACATAATTTTGAGCAGTACTTGAATTAATAATGTAAAGTTATTGTTAGGACATGTTTAATTTATATTAGTAAATTCAGATGAAATTCATTAGGCTTTAAGTGTGATGAGTTACTTTTGAAATTCATAAATAATGCCTGAGAGTAGCATTGGACATAAATTAGCAAATTCACAGCATCATAAGGAAATGTGGATAAAGTGAATGGGAATGTCCAATAAAGTGGATAGATGCTACCTTACTGATATACAGAATATGGATTTGTTAAATTTCTCTGGAGAGACACTTGTCTAGAGGAAACTTGGATTAGCAATCATTGCTACTGGCATGAATTGTATCAAGTTCTGCAGGGAGTTATACCAAAATGACTCCAGTTTATGTCCCCCTGTAAGCACAGCCCTGTCAGTCACATACTTTGGTTAGCTTGGAAGAAAAGGAAGTTCATCTGTTATCTAATACCAACCCAAGCCATCCTATGACTGTGTTGAAGAGCACTGCAGTGAGATGCTGCTGCTTGATTGAATCTCAAATTACATGAAAAGGCCCTTATGCTGTACTCAAGCATGAACTCAAGAACTTGCAAGTCAGTTTGGTGTTTAAGAATCAAACACATCATTTAGAGTCTACTGAAGTTCGGCGTCTCAGCCTCGTTAATTAAAGCTTTGTTCTCCAGCAGCCACATCTGTACTCAGGCAGCTTTTCATCTCCTCGAGTGCAGGGGAGCAGAGCTGCCTGTAAGATGTGTGATGTACTCAGCAGAGTTGGAGTTTTCTTTATTTGGGCTGTCACAGGCTGGGATGTGACACCAGGACAGTTTTCTGCTGTAGACACCACTCTGGGGTGTGCAGGCTGTGACGGTGTTCACAGGGGTTTTCAGGTGAGGGAAGAGATGAAAATGTTGACTCTATGTTCAGAAGGCTTGTTTTTTTATTTTAGTATATATATTACGTTAAAACTATATTAAAACAATAGAAGGAAAAGTTTCATCTCAGAAGGCTAGCTAAGCTAAGAATAGAATAGAAAAGAATGAAAACAAAGGCAGCTGGCTCAGATAGAGAGCCAGCTCTGCCATGACTGGTCACTAAATCTAAACATCTACACGAGACCAATCACAGATCCACCTGTTGCATTCCACAGCAGCAGATAACTATTGTTTACATTTTGTTTCTGAGGCTTCAGCTTCTCAGAAGAGAAAAAATATTAAGAAAGGATTTTCACAAAAAGATGTCTACGACAGGAGGCATTTCTTTCCTCTCTGCAGTGAGGCAGACATGGAGATGGAACACCACTTGGCAGGGGGCTTTCTTTTTTTTGTAATAGTGTTGGCTCAGAGGAAGCTTTTTCTGCTAGACAAATTTGCATGACAGACCTTAGGGCCAAGAAAAATAATTGTTTCTGTGTAACATCAAAAAATACCAGTGGATAAATGCAGCCAAGAGTTCATTGTGCCCACGTGCTGCACATTCTGTGTAGTCAAATGTAAAGCACAAAGCTCTAAAAGCCCCCTGAAAATATCATATGGCCCAGACTTTCCTTCTTTAAATAGCAATAAGGTGTGTATCAGCAAACCTACCTGCTGAAGGCTGCACATGTTTCTGAACTGCTTCCTGTAACACAATACAGCAACAAATTCTCCTCTGCCAGATTTCTGAATTGCTTATTAGTTAAAATGTTTATGGTTAGTGAAACACACAATTAAAAAATTGAATCTGTGTGAGCTAAGGCTCAGCTTCATCCATTTTTCTAGTTTTTCTGAATGAAAATTTATGAACTTATTGATGAATTATTGTCTTTTTCCTTCACATAATCAATTTTTGTGCCAAAAGACCATTGCAGAAATCACCAGATCCAGTTTGTATTGAAATGAACCTCAATTTTCTAATTAATTCCTGTGAAATTGCATCAGTTCTAAACTACTACTAAAATATGAGGTCTACTGCTGCCTCCCCCCTTTTAAGAAAAAGAGCATTACAGGTGACTTTACATCTCTTTTTGTGACATGGTGGAATAATCAAAATTTAAAGCTCCAAGGTCAAATGTCTTTTCCTGACTCTGTTACTGCTCAGTTCGATGCAGTAGAGGAACACAGATGCTTGAGCTGCAAAATTGCTGGGGTTTCATTATATAACTGCAGCATATTAACAGGAAGCCATTAAATACAATTTATGTGTGAATAGCCCAATTGGTAGGCACATTGCCTCCATTGTGTGAGGGATTAAATAAATGTAATACTTTCCCATTATTATTCACTGAATAGCTTTTATTTTTTATTAAGTTTGGGTTAAAATGTGTGTGGTCATGTTGTTAGAGTGACATGTCTGTTTCCTTAAAAAATGAGTCTATACTGAAACAAAGTGTGCTGTAAATTTTATAGTGCTATTAGTACAATTTTAGCTTTTTTTTTTTTTACTATTGCCCCTACCCTGTACATTTGCATTCTGCTGAGTAGTTTGCATGTTTGCAATTTTGACCTAATAAATTGTGTGGCTGTTGAGGAAAATTAGTCTTTTGTAAGTACTTTCACAAATCTCTAAATGTGCACTTGGAAAACTTAGAAATCATGGAAATATCTCAGTTTCCAAGTAGAGAGAAACATGAATAAGAATTGTTCCATGAGTTTAAAATTTTCTCAGCAACATGCCAGAGGGCCATCACTGGCATCACATTCCATGTCATAGCAGTTTTTAGGAGCTGGATTCTAAATTGCATATTTTTCAATTTATGCCCATTTTCTCTGCCTTTGTCCCATTTCCTACTCTATAATTTACACCAACATTTGTCATCTCTGTTTCTGATCCAGGGCCTTTGCTAAATATACTTACACTGAGTAAACAAAGCAATCTCTGAATTGTGCTTTTTTCTTTGGTGGGTTGGCAGGGGCACTCTCTGTAGCATTAACTGAATGACTTTCTTTGGCAAGGTGTTTGTGGCAGTTATTAATCTTGTTTTGTTGTCACTGTCATCTCAGGATCCTGACATAAATTACTGTATTTTCATTCCCTTGAAGGAAAGCATGGGAGTATGTCACAGACATCTTTTTATGGAAAATCCTTTCCTTAGGATTTTTCCTCCTGAGAAGCTGAGATGCCTCAGGAACAAAATGTAAACAATGATTATCTGCTGCTGTGGAATGCAACAGGTGCATCTTTGATTAGCCCATGTTGGATGTTTGTAATTAATGACCAATCACAATCAGCTGGTTCAGACAGTCTGAGGCAGCTGCCTTTGTTATCATTCTTTCTGATTCTATTCTTAGCTTAGCCAGCCTTCTGAGACAAAACCTTTTCTTCTATTCTTTTAGTATAGTTTTAATATAATATATATAATAAAATAATAAATCAAGCCTTCTGAAATATGGAGTCAGATCCTTGTCTCTTCCCTCATCCAAGAACCCCTGTGAACATGGTCACAGGAATATGTTCTAACAAATACAATTTTTGAAATGGTCTTTCCCATGTAAAAAATGTTCAGATTTCTAGCAGAAGGTTAGCCCAATCAAAGGAAATATTGGTTTTTAAAGCAGAAATGCTGTGTTCTGGAGACTGTGGGTGTACAGTAAGAGCTGCTGCTCACAGTGGAGGCACAGAGAGCTGGCACAGGTCATCACCACACAGCTCTGCTCAAGCATCCTCCCCTTTCTGCTCAGGCTCCTTCTCCTGGTTTTGCTGGTTTTTAGTGGGAATTTTCAAGCAGAAACCTCTCCTCTGGGCTTGGCTGAATTGCTGTTTCTGGCCTCACACCAGGTCCTGATGCAGGTCCAGGTCTAGCAGACACTGAAGGTTGTTATGATCCTTCTGCCTGGCAGATGTCCCCCCTTCTCCACATCTAATAACAATTCCTCATTAGCATTTCAGTGGAGCTCAAGCTGAAAATGTGAAGTAGCATTCTCACAGAGAGCAGTACTAAAAAAAAATATTGTGTTCATTCTCCTTCAGCTCTGGAAATAACAGTGTAGACACATAATGCAGCATTGCTTAAAATAAGTGTAAAAATCTTGAGAGGCTTCATATCTATAATCAAATCTGCAGGCTGTTTCTTCATAATTATCTGGTATTTTACTAGTTTCTGATGCTTTATATGCCACATCTGAATATATGTTCTTGAGCCATCTTGCATAGATAATAGAATTTGATATGAATAGATTTCTTTTTACATTTACAGTCTTGTTAGAAAATTCTGCTTGTAGTTGATACATGTTCTACTTTACATTTTAAGGACTATTTTGGTGAATAAGCCCTTTTGAAGGATCAGAAAATTGGCACATGTCCTTTTCCTCATGTTGTATTTCCTTGTAGGGCATGGAAGGAATGGAACTGGAAAAACAGAAAGATCATCACTAGGGAAAAAAATAAAATAACCAGAAGAACAGAGTCTCACAATCCTCAATGTCTTTATCATTTTCAGTATTTCAAATCCTCTATCACAAAATAGCCAAAAGGTTGACTTAAAGCTGTGTTTATATTCATTGATTGGTGGTCACTTCAGAGCATTTGTGAAGGTAAAACTGTGGTAGGCTTTCTTGATGCACATCTTGGACAAAAGATTTATAGTTTATGGGTTTTTTTTCCTTTGTTTGTGGGTTTATTTTGCTAAATGTGGTCACTTACTTGTGGACTGTATCAAAGAAACTCCCTTTTAACTTGTCTCAGCCAGTAATCTTTAAATAATTTTGGTCCTTCATTTATCCCTAACAAGCAAAAAAGGAAAAGACAGAAAAAATTCCAAATGGCAGGGGGAAAAAAAGAGCATTGAGCACATATTACATTAACTCCAACATTTGATGGGTCTTCAAGATGTAATATTTTGGCAATATTTTATTGTCTAATGGCTGCCAAAACATTTTGGCCTCTTCATGGTCACTGCCAATAAAAACAACAGAAGTTCAATAAAATGTTCTTCACATTCTTTAATTGGGCTAAGAAGTAAAATCATGATAGCTTTGATTGCTTCCACTTTCTCTTTGTTGCTGTGGTTTCTGTTGGAGTCTGGTCAGTAAGGGAAGAGATGATGTGCAAAGGATGCCTTCTGAACCTCAGCCAGGCACATTACCCAAAATATTTTGATCTTCCAACAAGCCTTAAACTAAAGCCAAGATTCAACTGAGTAAATTCGCATTGCCTTCATGAAAATTAGCACATGCATTCTGCAGGTTTCATTCCAAGTGGGTTCTTCAGCATTCTGCTGGCACAGAGCTCCTGAAGTTATCCCTGGTGCAATCTACCCTTGGAATCAAGGGAAGGTTTTAAGGTGTCATTTTTCACTGATCAAGTCAATTAGCAATTTTATCATTCAAAATTAGCTGTATTCCTGATTCCCTCTGTAAAAAAAAACTTGTGGCTGAAATAAAATTTACATATTTTTATATTTTTACCAAATTTTAAACATCTTAGTGAGGGGACAAAAAAGAAAACAAAAGACTGGCTCCATTTTGTTGCAAGAATTTCTAGTGTCCTTTGGAAAAGAAAAGTACACCAAATAGATTTTTTGTTTCTCTTTTGTTATATATATATATTTATATAAACTGATATATTTTATTTTTATATTTATCAGTATAAATTTTACCTTTGCAGACTGGTTAAAACCACCTTTACTCTTCAATCTGTCTGAGGTATTAAATACTATAGTTCAGATAACTTTTTCAATGTAGATGTTTACTCCATGGTATATTCTTCTTCCCAAAGTTACAATCAGATCTGCTTTAACAAGAAACCTGTTATAGTAGCTATGTGAGGAAATCCATACAAACTTGTAAAGGATTAATTTTACATCAGCATCCATGCCATATTCTGACATAAATGTTAATTGGAATGCTGCAGCTGATTTTAAGTGACCGTGAATATGCTGCACAGTAGAGTGACTTTCACCTTAATTTTAGTGGTCAAATTAAATTCATTGACTATTTAAGCACTGCTCCCCCATCCAATCACTGCCTGAGCCTGAATCTAAGGGGCAGAAAAAACAGCTGCAGAAATCTGGGTAGGAAAATGGATTCAGATGTGGTGACTTGGAAGACTTAGTTTGTGCAGGGAGTTGGAGTTCCATTGAAATGATAAATGGGTTGGTAATTTATGCAATAGCTTTAATTATTGAAAACAAGAGCCAGATTCTCTGCTGCCTGAGCATCTAACTGTGCAGGAGCTTGGATTTTCATAAGGTATCTAACCAAGTTAGGGACGTAATTCCCTATAAAATCAATGTCTGTAACCTGTTCAGCTGCCTTTTAAGCGTCCCAATTCCTTCCTGTTTACCTTTGAAGCTGCTCCTGGGGTCCAAATCCTGTAATTCACTTAAGGAAACTGTGGTAGGTGTCTGTTCATGTTGGTAAAGGACTTGGATGTTGTTCCAGATCAGCTGCAAAAGCTTCCATTGTGCCAAAGCAAACAGATCAGTCACAGTTTCCTGATTTTTGTATGCTGCACAACACAAAGGATGGTGTGCACTTGGTGCTGCAAAGGAGCCCAGTTCGATAAAAATTGTATCAGTTTAATCAATAGTAATGTTTTCTCTGACTAAAACATGCTCATAAGTGTTGTTTTGAAAGAACAGGCCTTAGCAAAGTCTCTGCCTTTTAAGAGCCTGGGTCTTGTTGGCCTCGTGCATATTTAAGTATCTATTGCATCTTCTGCCTGCCTGTATTAACACACCATGGGTTGTTCCTGGAAAAACCACTGCAGAAAGATGCTGTTTCTGGGAACAGGGTTACAGAGCTGGTAATGTTGATTGGTGACTAATTAGTGTCATTCCCAGAAGTATTATCTCAGGAGGAATTTCCGAGAAGGGACTGACAGCGTGGCGTGTGTTGGTATATGGCAAAGTCACCCCCGTGTTTTGTTCCCCCTCCCATAATACAAAGTTAGGGCTGTGACAAATGGCAGTCATGAAGTTGTGTTTTTTCCCTAGCCATAATTAGCTAAAGCATAGCTCTGCTGCCTTCATTTCAGCCCTTTATCATATTTTGTGCTTTTGTTACAGGAAAAACACCATGAAGCAGAGCACTGATGGGTTTAGTTGGCTGTCTCTGCATTATTTCTGTGCATGCAGAATTAGGAATTATTAAATGGGCTGTGGACATTTGCGTGTCTAATTTACAAAAATATCTACTCGTACATGGAAGGACTGGTCTTGTGACAACTCTAATGAGTCCATGATAGATGAAAATATCTTAGGATAATTAGTGGAAGAATCTAAGCAAATAAAATGTAAAGAACAAATATCAAAAGATCAGGCAAGCAAAACCAGCATGGCTAAGGAAAGGAACAGTAATGAATGATGTTCCAAAATACAGTATAATTCCTAGTTGGTTGGAAAAGAAAAGCCAGAAGATGGTCTGGACTTTGTTAGAGGTAAACTTCCTTAGTTAAGAAGTGATAGTAATGTTGCCAGTGGCAATTGTGAATTGTGTGTTCTTGGGTTCTTGGACAAACTACTTTGGACATCCAAATCCATTTTTGTCTTATTCAAAAGGCATCTCTTGTAGGATGTTGTGTAATTTCAGCTCATGGTCTTCATTTGAAGGTTCTGTTGATGCAGCCATGCTAACATAGGTTTAATTCCAAAACATCTGTTGTTCATCTGCTCTTCCCTAAGGACTTTTGAAGATGTGGCCATTTGGATCAGCTGTGGATATGATTTATTTATCTATTTGCTTATTGGCAAGGTATAAAAGGAGCAAATCCAGATAGACTGGATACAATTTACACAGCCCAGAGCCAATTCCCCTCCTCCAAGCAAATTTTTTAAGATATCTTAACATGTTTAGATGACTGGGATAAAATGCAATGTCAAATGTGTTTTGCGAGTACCTCTGTATTTAAACTCAAAGTCTAGGTGTTCATAAGTGAAAGAAAAGTATCTGAGTCCAATATTGTTGTGAAGGCACAGGTTTCAAGGGCATGGGATAATGATTCACAGTTCCAGGGTATTAAATCTGGTTTTACCATTAGTTTGTTGAATAGTGTTTGGTTGAAAAACTCATAATTTAATTTTGCCTCAGTGTGCCTGAGAATTTAGACTGAAATGTTCATTGCATGCAAAGATAAATAGATCCTCAGCATCTCTGTATTTGTGTCCCTCACCTGAGGGTCTCTTTAACCACCAGCAACCTTGGCAGAGCACATCATGATCACAGAAGTTTTCCCCCCTTGCAAGGACACAACCTAAGTGATGAGCTGACTTAGCCAAATTTTTGAGCAGGTAGCAATGGCACTGAAACTTTTTAAAAGAATGGAGCTAGCCTTCTGTCCTCAGCCATTTGCTGTGGAAAGTAATGAAATAAAACAGTGAAAACGGTTGTGGAGAATCAGCCTGGGTTGTGTGCAGCCTTTGCATTTCAATTGCCACGAGGCCTTCTGCAGTCTCCCCAGTTATCACTTGTGCACATGTTCAGCCTCTGCTGCCTGCCAGCAGCACTTCAGTCAGTTGTGCACAGGATTTTCTCCTGAATCAATCCATTCTGAGCTGATAGTAGAGCTACTGATGTATTTTAATGAATTCTGTTTCACATTTTCCCATTTATACTGCAGTTTATATACTGTCCTTAGAGATTTTGGTATTCATCTTATCCAGCTTCAGAAGAGTGCTGGAGAATCTGGTAAATGACAGCTGCTGTGTTTTTAAATTTTACTGTAAGGTTTCAGCAAGATAATGTTGCAAGAGTGCAGAGGTTTGGGCTTGAGTTTCTTTCTTTTTGTTCTGCTTTGGTTTGGGTGGTTTTTTTTGTTTTTTTTTTTTTTTTTAAACCAAAGCCTAGGACAACTTATTCTGTTGTTTAGCAAGTACCAACAAGTGTAGAAATGTCTAACAATGCTCAAACCAATAAGTGACATGCTTCATGTTACATCAAGTGTAAAGGTCATTTTCCCAGTGAAATAGTTGATTTTAGGATAAATGCAGTGAAGGTAGCACCATGACTCATGAAGTTTATGGTCTGCAGTGGTGCAGCCAACCGAGTTTTGAAATGAGTTGCCTTTCTTAGCTCCATCACTTACAGAAAAGCTCCTGGAACTTTGTTCAGACCCCTAGTTTTATTGCCAGCTGGTGTTTATTAAAGACTACTTATTCTTGTGCTTTAGTTTTTCACCTCCCCCGCCAGTATTTATTCCTTTCTTCCTGTCTTCAACCCACAGTGTGTTATATTTATAAAATAGGTCACTGGCAATTTTTAAGAAAATGTCCTGTATAGATTAGGGAACAGATTGATAAACTGCAAATTGCAATAACAGCACAGGACCTCCAAAGGAGGAGAGTCTCCCTTACAGCAACTGAATATTTGGTTATTTCACTCTGGAAGACAGAACCAGTGACACAATTAATATTATAAAATCTTAGTGAAGCTTCTAACTTCAAATTTGCCATGACATTGTGCAGGAAACAGTGATGCACCATGCTGCAAGGTCTAGATATGCTCTAATTCCTCTGTGGCACACGTCCCAGTAAGAGCCCTTCTGCTTCAGATCTATAGCTTGACAGGGAACCGTGTCAATGCCGAAGCTTTCTCCTCATTTCTTTGTTTTCTTGCAAAAAAGCTTCTTGGTTTTACATTTTCTTTGATTTGTTCAAGAAAAACAGTTTTCTTTTAAATTCTGCAGAAGGTCTCAGATGAGGGAATATTTTCCTTTATGGCTTTTGAATAACAAGTTTCCCTGATTTAACCCACAGAGAGCAGTCTTGTGTCTGTGAACGCTCAAGTTCTCTCAGTAATTTGTGTTTCTCCACTATTAAACCTTCCTCTTCCTAAGCTGCAGGAGTTTCACACCTTTGCCCAGGCCAGGGGTAATCTTGGGGCTTGTAAATTTGAAGTTTGAAAGACACAGCTAATAATTTCATCACTTGTATAGCTCATTAGTTATTAAAATGCTATTTTCTATGTGTATTTTCTCATCCTGCCTATGTCCAATCAGTGTAATTGAAACTGGCTCTCCTGAAAGTGCCACGTGGGAGGATGTGATCAGTTTAAGAGCAAGAGACAGATTGGAAATACCGTCATGGGCTTACTTCAAATTAAAACACACAGGGTAAAAATCAGATCAGGACCAAAATCCCAGCATTTTGCATCTGCCGATCCCCATGGTAAAAAAAAAAAAGAGTTATCCTCAAAACCAGAATTTTAATAAAAATGTCTTCATTTTGGCTTGTGTTAAGCATGGACACTCCTTATTTTGGTTGTTCTCCATTTATTATGACAGTATTTACATATTCTTAAAGTTGATTTGCCACTTAGGAAAATATTAAATGGGCAGATTTGGGACTGAAATAGTTTCCATGTAGAAGATGGACAATACAGGCAGAAGTGCTGTTCCCACTGTTCTGGCAGGTGTTTCCAGAAGCATCAATCCCTGCTGGTGAAGGGGTCTGGGTGTCTGCATCAGGTTCATTTGGAAGTTTGGTGACATTTGGTGGCAATATCTGTTGCACCTGAATGGGCAATTCTTCTCCATTGACCATGGAACTAGTTGTATTTTGTGCTTAGTGTTCAAAGGTGTCTTTCTTCTCACAAACAGCAAAACAATACAATTCTTTATTTTGGAGCTGATGCTTATTTCCCAAAGAGCCTGTGAAGAGGCTGGGTTAGGGATTATCTCTGAATTTCCTGAGATTCTGAGGTTTTCTGAGGTTTTCAGGGCTCCTGGTCCTGGTTTCCTGATGTAGCAAAGTCTCACATATCCAGGGGAATGCCTGAGGGAAAGGGACAGTAGCATGAGTAGTCAGGGATAAGCAAAAGGAAGATTTTTACATAATAAAATGATCTGTAATGTATCACATTTTGGAAAAAAAAGCCCTGCAGGCATTTAAAAATTTTTTAAAAAGCAGATGAGTTTGTGAAGGATCGTAATATCTTTAAATAGTAACAAGGGGAGCTGAACAGGGGAAAGCTGCATGTACCTCTTATCCTCTGCAGCATCATGTAACTGCAGGGCCTTGAGAGAAGATACCTGGGGATATCTCCAAGTTGGTCATAGATATTTACTATAAATCTGAAAATTACTTGCTCATTTTAACAAAAAGCTTCATCTTAGAGGCTTATGGTTGAGGGATCAAAGCAATCTCTGTTTTTCTTTTACCCAGAATATATGTGGGTTTTTTTCTCCTTTACACCTCTCCACGTACAGTCACAATTTGAGGGATGCTCTTAAAACACATATTTTTTAGGAATTTGTCTCTGGTTTTGTGGTGGAGTCAGTATTCGTCTTGTACTGGATTACTCCAGGAACAGACAGAGATAAAATGACAAAGTAGAGTTTGAGGTTTTTCTTTTTTTCCCCTAATGAAAAGAATAGAGAATAATGAATCACTGCATGATAAACTTCCTTAGGAAATCAGTTTTCACTCTTGTTGGTTTCCTTCTTATCAGACAAGGTAGGATTTGCAGTTTGCTTCACAGCCATGCAGATATTTTAAAGGAAACTATTCTGGGATGAATAATTTTACTCTCCTTAAATGATTTACTCTATTTAATGAAACTGCAGCTTCTCTTTGTCCCTTCCTATCCCTAAAATGTTGAGATGGATCATTATCACAGCAGGGAGGCTCCCTGACATTCCCAAACACATTATCCCAGACATATCCTGGCCTGTTGCTTTGTCTACTCCCTAGGAATAATTGGTGTGTCTTTCAGAAGAGTGTGCATGTGTTTTGTATTAAATTTGTATAATGTATGAGAGAATATTTAAAGTATTACATAGTACAATGTGATTTTTATACTACATATCATTGCATTATATTTTTAATTTTATATTTCATACTATAAATGCTAGCAGTAAGGTGTTTTTCTTAGCAGAAGCCTGGTGGTCTCTCTCTGCTCAGCACACACTGGGTTTTCTGTGTATGAGGCTGGATTTGCCTCCTGTTTGTGGTCAGTGGGTCTGGAATTCCTTTATCAGCACCACATTGGGGGTCCTGCCACTGATGGACTCAGGCTTTCATTTCCAGCTGCCTCCTAGAAGATGAATAAAAGCAGTTCTTTAAAGTACTCTTCCATTCCCCTTTATCAGCCCAACTCTAGACAACACATGCAACAGGGACACAAATAATCATCTTGCTTTTTAAGCTCTCTGCCTTCTATTGCTCAAGTTGTTTAAATAGTGGAAGTTACCAACTTGCTACCTCCTATCTGTTCCCTAATGAAGGCCAGAGGGAATTAACCCTAATCATTTGTTTCTTTCCTGGAAGCAAATGAACTTGTTATCAGTGAGGGGGGTTCTGGTCCTTACCAGCAAGAATGAACTTCAGAAAATTGCCACTTGACGTTCTGCCCTCACAACCAGAAATTGAAGTTGAAGCCCCAGGAGCAAAAAGTTTAATAATGCAGCAAGTCTGTCAAGCAATTGAATTTAAGTAATGCTATAATGCAAAACACTAGTTGCTAATTACTACAAGGAAGGAACTTTTCAACAGTTTGTTATTATACTGTGGCCATATTATGAGATTGGCTTGGTCCTGCAATATAAAATGCTGATTTCAAATTGATTTTAACAAATGAAGCAAGCACAAAGCCTGTTTTGACTCCTGAAAGTCAATACTTAGAGAAAGTATAAACTTTTAGCTCTTTAATAATAAATACAACAAAAATGATGAATAGTTTTTATGACACATGTACACTGTGGTTCTAAGTAAGGTTGAGCTCAGGTTGTGTTCCAAAATCCCAGCTGATTCTGCTTACACAATGTGTGCAAAAACCAACCCCCACGTAAATGTGATACAGAAGGATGGTTAAAAGGTGAAGCTAAGAATCATATTTAAACAAATTTAACTCATGAAATTAAAGGAATTGGTTGAGTTTGGGTGTCTTCTGTAACCAAGACCGCTTTTGTTTAAACCATGCCAACCAGTTGCATTTGAAGAACTCTTTTTGGCTAACATACTCAATATTTTTTTTCTGTGCTTCAGTTTTTGAAGTGTTTATTGTGCTAAAAGTCTCAAACAATTGCAATATAAAAATAAATGTCCATAACATTGAGACATGATGTTAGTGGATTCTCAGAGTGAGAGGAGAAGGTGGAAACAAGACACAGCTTAAGAGGCAGAGTAGCAACAAAGCAACAAGTAAAAGAAATCAAGTTATTAAATGGAGTGGGAGAATGGAAGTTGGAGAGCTGGGAGGTCAGGTTATATTGCTTTCCTCAGAGCAAGGATGAATAACAGTACTGCAGACAGGCAAGGTAACACTGCACTATTGATGCTAAGGAAAGGAGGACTGGAAAGATAATGTGAACCAGAAGAATAAAATATGAAAACAGACCTGACCATTAATTCATGAGAACAGTTTCTATTCTTGAAATCAGTTCTGGCTTTTTAGAGTTAGAAAATTTAACTCTCTTGATATGGGGCAGGAGCACAAACAGTTTAAAAGGACCAGATGCTGAGAAAGCCCAGATTTACAATTTTCATTTTCCAACACCTCTACAAAATGGTTTCCTTCCCTTTCTGGAGAGCACCACCTGTGCTAGACAGTTTTTCAAAATGATCCCAGGCAGCCCTGCCATAAGATGGCAATTTTGTCTCTAATTTCCAGCTGTATGCTCTTATTAAGATGTTACTTGGTTTTCCCACAAAACAACTGCTGACAATACCAGCTGGGAAAAGTGGGGCATGAATGCTGTTAAGCCTTTTCTCTTGTCTTTTTGGCATGAGATAATTTGCTCAGTGCACTAATTTGCAACAAGGTAAGACACAGCTTTCAGTCAATAGGGTCAGTTCTGAAGCTTAGAGCAACATTTTTTCTTTTGTTCCTCAGAAAATTGTCGGTTCTGTCTGGGGACTTCATTAGGGGAGCAACAGGATTCTTTCTGCCAGTTCTTCAGCAAGAAGGGAACCTCATTACCAATTTTTAATATGAAAAATTAAGGGATAAGTTTGAATAACAAAAAATTGAAGAGCCGTGTGAAAGCTCAGCCTTCCAATGTGGTACACAGCCTCGTGCAAGATATGGCTGAGTGGTTATTGCAGTGTCTCTATTAATGAAAAATGTGATTTATTATGGTCTTACAGATACGGTGTAGATATAAAATTATAGATGTTATCAATTTTACATATGTGAGTATGAGCACATACATAGTCTTGATGAACTGAGACTGCTATAGCAAGTATGGAGTCAAGTATATATTACACATGTTACAAAAGACTCATCCACCTTCAGGAGGACTAACAGTAGAATAAAATACAACAAAATACCCCAGATACAGATTAGGCATCATCCTGTGTGTGGGTGACTTCCTGTTCTGGAAAAAACCTCTTTTAGTTAGGAAAGGCCTTCCTACTTCTGTATCTGAAAAGCAGTAAGCATATTCTGGTAATTAAGGTAATGTAAAAATCAATGTACTAATTATTGGGTTTTCCCCCATCGCTATATACACTAATAGTGAAATTCAGACGAAACCATATTCTAATTCAGTAAACTGTTTTGGCTGCATCCATGTGTATATTAGCTGTACGTTTTCAAAAGGTTCTAATCCTGTAGAAGCCACTTGAGCAGATGAAAGGCAATTTTAGTGCAAGAGATTTAGGAATACAGATGCTTCTGGCAATGCACAGTTGCTTTCTAGAAGGGAGTAAAGAGACACAAGGCACTGAGTTTGAGAATGTGGCCATGCCAGTAAATGTTTGATGCTTGTGCAGGATCTTCTGAAGTCATTGTGTGTACAGGTTTGCTCCTGTGAGGTGGCAGAGTGAATTTCCAAGATCAAGACTTGCAGGAAAAGGCACTTCCTTGTGTTTTCTGGTATTCAATACAAACCACGGCTTTACAAGACTGGAGAGTGGGTTTTTTTCACTTCTTCAAAAGACATGGCTAAAACCACCAGACTAAAATGAGAATTAAAAGAAAAGAAAAACAAACTAGGAGACAAGATGACCACATTAAAGAAAAATTTTATAATGGCTCCGCAGTAATTAAGTCTGACTCTGGTTAAAAATAATTTTAAAATATTATCACAGCTTTGGTATGAGTGTGTTGTTAGGAGTAAGCCACTAGCCACAGAATCATTTAAGACAAACAGGACCTGCAAAAGTCTCTTTTTTTCCAGTGTTGTGCCAAAACGGGGCTGCCATCAAAGTTTGAGGCTGCTCAGATTCTTGTCTGGGTGGTTGTGTAAACATCCAGCAATGGGATTTCTTCAAGGTCCCTTAGGGTGTTATGTGACATCACAAAGCTTTAGAGAAGGTATGTTATGTGATGCATGCAAAATTCTCAGTAAATTGGACCATTAAATCAATTAACCACTTCTTTCCATAGTGTAGTTGTATACAGGTTTTAATGTTAGTGATTTTCATTGCTTATTAATGTAAAAAAATAAAATAAATCTCATTACCTGGTATCATGTGCAGCAGATGCAGGTTTCCAATTTGCTCTCCATGCTTTAGACTGAATTTGAGCTTTGTTTTCCATGAAGGTTTGGACCTTACTTCCCAACCACAAATAAATCTCCATTCTCTGTCCTGCCTCCAACCTCTCCATTTCCTCAAAGCTACTGCACATCTTCCTCCAAAAAAGAAATAACAATATTTATCCCTGAATTTTCTGTAATCAAATGACAAACTGAAGTCCTTATATTCTCTGTAGGTGTATATATTAATATATATCACTTGATTATCTCTTTTTTTCTCTATCAAAAAAGTGTCTCCCAGCACCTTAATGTATTAAAACCTTACCATTGTGAGCTGCAATATGCTGTAAACTTAGGGAAGTCTCAGCTTCATCAAATGACAATTTTTTATTGTCCTTTTGTATGTGAAACTGATAAAATTAATAAGAAATGAACTTCCATTATACTTCAGAAATGCCAGGTCCTTAAGGGAATGTTTTGATGGTGTAAGTTTTTTTAATAACAATTGCATTAAACCCCACTTACTGTTTCCTGTTTTTGTACATTACACTTCATTATTTGCTGATTGACACTTTGAGTTGTTTCTATTCTCCTCCTGCTTAATTACATTCAGTCTCTTTGTCATTCTGCTATAATTTCATGGCCATGCTAATGAAAGTATTGGGACTGTGGATTGATTTATGTGGAGTCTTATCTTTTTGTAATTTAGAGGCTGTTAACAAAGAAAAAAAAAACCTTCAAAATTTGCAATTGAAGACTAATTTCTATGTAATTAATTAAAAGACAAATCCTGGTACTTCCATTATTAAAAAACTCAGAAGTTTTGAGCTCTTTGGTTTCAAGATCTGCAGATGCAGACCAGACATATCCTGTGAAATGCATCCAACTCCCACCTTGGATAGAGATGCACAGCTGGGGGCTACTAAGTATATTTTTAAAAATGTGAGGAAAGTGAAATACAATTTTCCAAATATGGAAAAGAAGAGGAAAAGTTTCAAAAAGTGGATTGAGGCATCTGCCTATGGCTGCTTTATACAGTGTGTATGAACCTCCTACTGTCTGAGTGGCATATGGAAAGTCTAGCTGTAGTCCCTAAAATAAAATCCTGGATTTTTCCCTTAGAAGCCATAGCTGTAGTAGTCATTCTAGCAAGAAACTTGTAGAACATTTTGCAAAGTAACTCACAGTGAACTTTTTAGTCTGTTGGAGGGTTTTTGTTAGTTGTGGGATTTTTTTTTTCCAGTTCTGGAAGGAATTATGTCCTTTACTGGTTGTCTTACTGCCTCCATATCGTGTATTACCTTGTGCAGATGCAACTCTAGTTACAGGATTGCAAGATCAAAATCCAGCCTTGAACTTGAATTTTTTTATTAGTGGCTATATCAGACATTATATTGAGCTTGCCTTCTTTTAAAAAATAATATATTTCACATGCATATTTGACTCCTACTACTTCAAATTAATTCTCTGGTATAAATAGCAAACCAGCCAAATAGGACCAAAGAGGGAAGTAAGAAGAAAAATTAATTATTACTGATCCATTAATGATTTGTAAACATCAGTCTGCCTCACAATGTTTGAGCTATGCATTGCTGGAGGCTGGGTGAGGATTTTGGGGCAGTGTGACAAAGGAGCCTTTGGGATTCTCTGGCCAGACTTAGAGACCAGATTTTTGGTTTTACCCACAGTGCTTGGTTGGTTTTGTGTATTTGGTTTTGTTTGGTGTCATTTTATAAGTGCATTAGGTGTGCTGCTTTTCAAGACTCTTTCAAGGGCAGTAAAACTCACATTGTATTCTTGCACCAAATCTGTGTATTTGTACAAGCTGTTAAAAGGATCACAGCCAGTATCTGCTTTTATTTATCTTGTTGTAAATCCAGAACAATTTAGTAGTTACTTCTTTGAAAGTCATGAAAAGAGAGTTTGACCCTGGCAGTCTTTGTCCAAAGGAAGCAGAGTTCAAGTGTCCAAGATCAATGGTTTTTGTTGTTTTGGGTTTTTTCCACACTGTTTCAGATCCAGGGCAGTATGCCAGTAGTAAAACTGTACTAGTATCAGGGATTGTTTGTTTCTTGATGTTTAATAATAGACAAATACCTACAATCATAAGCATGGCATTTTTAGATTGCTGTGTGTGTCCTAGGATTTCAGACATCTTCATGACTTCAACAATCATTAAATTATGCTTTTCTATGGGTGAGGAAAAAATGTCATGTAATTTTACAAATGGGGAAATGGAAGTAGAATGAGAGAGTCAAAAGTGTCAGTGGCAATTCAGGGAGTAGAAAGTGATCTATTTAATTCAATTAATTGATCATCAGGTTGAGAGAAGTGATCCTGCCCCTCTGCTCTGGTGAGACCCCACCTCCAGTGCTGCACCCAGCTCTGGGGCCCCCAGTGCACGAGATGTGCACTCATTAAATGGGGTCAGACAAGGGATAGGGAAATGCTCTGAGGGCTGGAGCACCTCTGCTATGGAGAGAGGCTGAGAGAACTGGAATTGCTCTGCCTGGACAAGAGGGAGACCTTATTGTGGCCTTTTGATATATTACAGGAGCTTGTAAGAAGCATGGAAAAGAGACTTTGCCAAGTACAGACAGGACAAGGGGCAATGGTTTTAAGCTGAATGAGGCAAGATTTATACTGGGCATTAGGGAGACATTTTTTACAATGATGGTGGTGGAACAAATTGTCCAGAGAAGCTGTGGATCCTCATCATTGGAAGTGTTCTGTTATTTCACGAACATTGTAATTTTAGTCATGAGATACAGGTTAGTTTGGTGCTGAATCTCCTCACAGATTAGCTGCACAGTGCAATGTCTGGCTGCACTGAATTGCTTGTTATTCCTAATTTCCCCCATTGTAAGAGAAAAGAGCTGAGCAAGGCAAGTGCACTGAGTGTACCTTTGCATGCAGGTACCTGCACACAGTGAATGGAAATATTTATTATATATACATATATATGTATTAGAAAGAGAAGATCAAAGTGCCAAAAGTAAAGGAACATGCCATTGCCTAATAGGTAACTTTAGATGGAATTCTATGGGTTTGAGAATTAATTGCTCCATATACCAAAAGCATAGAAGGTAATATTAAATATTCACTTGAAACATTGTTCTGTGCTTGAGCAGTAACTGAGGTGCAATATATGCATGTATGCAGTGACTTTGCATTAACCAATACTGAATAATGTGCTTTACAGTCTACATGCTTGAATAGCAAGATGCTTTGAATTTATATAGGACTCTCAGTACAAAACCCTGAAATACTTTTGAAATAGGCCTAAACATTGGCATCCCTGCATCCCAGTTGGAAAATTGCAGAACAGAGATTGAACTGTGTTAACAAAAAGCGGGTGATTATTTGGTGTGGAATGCATAACCTGACTGCTGAGACATTAGAAAAATTTCTGGTATTCTAGATGGATGAGTGTTTCTATCCCTCTGTATGTTTTTTTTTCTATTTTTAAGAATTAAATATTTTTTTTATACAGAAAAGCGCTGTAATTTTCCTGAGTTTCTTCAGCAACACATTTTATTCATTTGGTCACTGATGGCTTGAGATTTTGACTTTTATTAAGAAAAACATTTTTGGGGAGCAGATACTCCTTTTATGACATTTCTGGTGGGTATTAGTAGCTGCTGAGACTCATGCTAAATTGTAAATTTGGCTGAACTGTCTCTTTAAATGCAAACTCTTTGCCTGCTCAGGAGGTGTTGGAGAAGTTCTCACTGGGGATGTGCTGTGACCTTGGTGTTGTGTGCCATTTGTGCATCATTAAAAGGTTGTAATGAAGCTCTGCCACACACAGATTGTAAAAGGTCAAGCAGAAAGTTGGGAGCCAATGAGGTTGGGAAGAAAAATTGTGCTAGCAGCAGAGGTTGAGGGATTCATTATATTGATGCTATGGGGTTTTCAGCAGAGTAATAACTGAGTTAGCAATAGAATGTAAATCTTCTCAACCACTTAGTCTGAACCTGCTTCTTCTTGATTTGTGGGGATATATTTTCACTAGAGTGCAGGAAAAGTCATTATGCTTTCAAGAAAGCCACTGGAACTAGTTAATGCATTGTAGGTAAAAAGACAGAAGATAAACAGAACTGGATGTGGCTCATCTGTAAAAACAGGGTATTGGTGACAGAAACAGAAGGATTGTACCAAACAAAAACATTTACAGAAATAATTGGAGTTGCTGCACTGGATAATTGTAGGTTTGCAGGTTTTGGCTGGCAGGTTCTGTCATATATATGTAGAATGTTGGGATAATAACTATAAAAGTTGCTTTTTTGGTTCATAGCATAGGAAGGGGCAGTGGCCTTGCAGAATCATATTTACATGGGAAGGTATCATTCAGTTCCACAGACTTCATCATTTCCTGTTTCTCAGAAAAACAGCCCCAAGCTCATCAGAGCAACACTTAACAGACTGTGTAACTTCCTTGCATTATAATTGACTTGAAATTAATAACATAGAAGAATAAATCCAAATTGCAACTGCTATGCCTTTAAAAAAATGTGAGTAACAAAACTATAAATTATATGGAACAATTTTGCTTTCCAGTTCTCTGGATATGCTGAATCAAATGCTGGTGTGATTTGTCACAGTCTGGACATAGGCAAAAAGTCATATGAAAGGCTGTGGGGCTGTTGTATTTTTAGTCTTGCATACAGGACTTTCCTCATTTGGTTTATAAAATTAGATAAATTTGGATACATATGGAAAACAAAGTAACTTTCAATTGTTTACCATGTTATCAACTTGATTTTCTAGGAAGTGGTTTCTTTAACATGAAAGGCACTAACCTGGCATGACCAATCTAAGGCATTATGTGTTAATTACTTAAAGATTCTCAGTTGGGGGAAGTAAAAAGCCAAATATATTTATTTCTAATCCATTATCTACGGAAGTCATCAAGAGCCTTTCTGTGGCTTTCAGTGACCAGAGCCTGCAATGTTCCCAGCATGTCCTCCAAAGTCTTTGCATTTCACCCAAATATTTATTAATTTATATACATATTATTTAGGGAATTAGTTCTCAAAAGAGGAAAAGTGTACAAAAGCTGCTGAAAAGTGTACAAAAACACCCTCGCTGTTATCCACATGGAGGCTCATAATTTTCTGTACTTGGATGGTAGAGGAAGGATCAAGCTCATTGCTCCTGAATGGCCCTAGCAAACATAAACATCAACGTTCATCACTTTTTATTCCTTGCAGGTGGTCTAGTAGCTAATCTAATGTGTCAATTACAGCCAGCTTTGAAAAAAGATACTCAAAGTATCTGCAAGACAAAAAAAAAAGTGACTAAGCCAGGTTATTTGGCATTCAGTCAGCTTCCATCAGATCACTGTAAATTACCTGTCACATTATTCCATTGCTGAACATGCTTTGTTTCAACATCCCCAGCTAAACAGTTACATATTGTGTACCTTTCTTCTGTCACACTTTCACACTTGCCATGCAGCTCTGTTTTGTTCTAGAAAATACCATCTCTCCACAAACTGTGATTAAAGAGCTCAAAGCGGTTTTCAAAGCAAGCTTTAATCAATATTGGAGGTTTATTCTTTTGTGCATTGATTATTATGCTAAGGTGTTTAATTAATCAACAGATGTTATTTTAATAGAGAAAACATTACTGAAGAAGTGATAATGGAAAATTACAGACTTCTCTATTTTATTTTTTTTTTACCAGCTTGAAGATTTCTTTTAACACTGGCCTGCCAATCCTATGAACTTGAGACAGTCCTGCTCATCCAATATTATCCCTTTTGGAGGCTTTTATCTGTTTAGTCTCAAGATTCATCATAAATAGTGTCTGAGAATTTCAACAATCTCAAATAACTGAGAATTTAAATCTTTATTCAGTATTTCTCTCAAATATGGAAGGAACTCATATCTTGGCATGGCTCCTCTTCCTTAACAGTATTACAAAATCAAATCCCTGAAGTTCTTTGCAGTGCTATTGAGCCCTTTCTGTGCATTTGGATCATGTTTCAAAGACACCCAGTTTGCAGGTATTTCAAGTACAGTCTCAAGAACCAGGCTCCCTGAGGTTGTCTGATTCATTCTTTTGTACCCAAGAGGATCAACCATACTGCTGTCATTCCTGACAGCTGTCAACCTCACTTCTAGGGAGAAGATGTATATACCTCTCCTTATCTTTAGATTTTTTTTTTCCTATTTATTAGCCAAAATCTTTCTTGCTTCACTTATTCCTGGTGCTGCCTTCCATGAAAGAGGGATTAAATGAATGAGTCATTTACATATTATCAAATCTTTTCTATATCATCTTCCTTAACATTAAAGCTTAAACATTTCACATTGTTTCTTGTCACTACTGCTGCTCCTTAAATAATTCTCCCTCCTTTAATTCCTGTTTGGAAGGTGGTGTCCAAAAGCAGAGGCAGCTCTCTAGCTGAAGCCTTTCCAGTGCTTATCAGAGCACAAAGGATCATTTTGTTTGTCCTAGAGGTACTAACTTCTGTTTTGTGCATCTTGTGTTCTGAAAAGGCTTCTGCAGAACAAGTGAGTGTTGGATAAAGACCAAGCTGCAGATCCATTCAGGGCAGGGAGGGCACTGATGCCACTGTGTCACCTCATGCCTGCTGCTCCCCTGTCATTGTCATTGCAAATCTGTTTGGTTCTAAAGCTGCAGAGTCTCAAACTCTGTCCCGCAGCTAAAATGCATTGTTTTTGTTGGGTTTTTTTGTTTTTTTTTTTTTGCATTTTAACCCAAATCTGGTACAAGCAGTCTAAATTATCTACAAATGCTTTCTTTAAAACTTTCAATGTGGCATTTTAGCATCCAGTTGGGCTGCCAAGGGTTAAGAGTCTGGACTATGCCAACAAAACCAGCATATCCAGGTAGAGGCTTCATTAGTTCTACCCTGCTTGCTCTGACCTCCCTGTTTAGGATCTGTAAAGCATGAAAGGGATACAAGGCTGTAGAGAAGTAAAAAATGAAGGAATTACGAGTTGCCTGTCGCTCTGTGCATTCACATAAAACTTCTGTTGAGTAAGTAGGACCTTCTTGTCTCATTTTCTTTCTAAATCAGAATTTTACTTGGTTAAGGCTGGTTGTTTGGGAAACTTAGTTGAGTTGAATAATGTATACGGCACTGTGATAATATTGTCTACTTATATTCACTTCTCAAAATGTCCATTGCATCAGGTAATAAGGCTTTCAGTTCTGTGTATCAATTCTCTTTTGCTGGCATGTTGTAAATGTTTTGCTAATTAGAATCAGTTAAGATACATGAAACATTATGTCATTATTCCCATTACAGCATCATTCTTTCAGGGAGTTATCTCTGCTATTGACAGTGCAATTATTTCACTGCAACATGTATGAAAAACAAGATAAGTTATCAAAAATAGCACCTTCAGAATAAAAATGAATAATGAATACATGTGCCTTGAATTGTGTAGAATACATATAATCTGTTTTCTCACAATCACTGGAAACTAAAAACTACTTTTTGATTCCTTTTTTCCCCCCTCTTATTTAAAATATGATTTGTACACAAATAAAAATACTTGGCATGTATATTTAGAGAAACCTGAAGTACAAACTTGTTTTTGAGACAGAAACATTTGTTTGGGTTCAGTAATCAGAGAACATTGGGTTTGAAACTGCAGATGATTTCTTTTCCTAGGGTTCTTTATAGGATTGAGATTTGCAATACCTTTGGTTTGGAAAATGCAGTTTCCTTTGTTCTCCATGAAAACAGATGCAATCAGAATTTTTTAGGATGCAAAAGCATTGTTCTCACAGTAACTTTATACTTCTAAATTTAGGTCAATATTTTGGCATAGACATTATGAAGGTGGTACTGACCAGATTGGCCAAAATATGGACTGTTTTCTCAGACCACTTTTGGCATAGCAACTGTGGCTAGGATTAAATTTAGCATAGTGGCCCAAAAGGAATACTATTCAGATGAATTATATGGCAGAATTTTTATCTATTCTGAGTTCTCCATTTTGAATCATATGCGATATTTTGTAGTCGTTTTTGCTTTTCAAAAATGTATCTTATTTTCAGCAACAACTTCTGCTGGGGATTGTGAGTCTTGGAAAATGACTGAGCTTCAGTTGAGGCCAATTTTTGCAACAGTACATTAATGAAGCTTGAAAAAAGTCTCCATTTTCATGTTGAACCATATAATAGAGTTAGCACTTCAGTGCCCAAATTATGTAAGTGCCAGAGAAAGGGAGGAATCAAGAGCTCTACTCCCAAAGCAGTGGGATTAAACAGGCTGCAGATCATACTGGGACTCTGTGCTTGTGCTCCTTCTATTATTAGGCAGAAAATTCCTTCCTGTAGGGCATTGTTAATGAGCCAATAACTTGTGGAGTTACTCATTATCTCTCCCATCACACTGGTGCTCCTCGGGTTACCCACCTTCCGCGCCCGGCCCGTCCGCGTTTCTGCTGAGAGAGTCAAAAGGGAATAATGGTGTTACATTTAATGGAATTTGACAGCTTTACCTTCACTAGCTCTGGCTGTGGCCTTCAGGAGATCACTGAGCTTTAAGAACATCCCCTTCTTCTGGACAGTGCTGGCTGTGTGTGCCTGTGAAAGTCTCCTGGAGCTCTTTTTGTGGTGTTGAAGGATAAAGCTCTTAGCTGCAAGTACTCACGCTAGCCAAGTGCCTCACCTAACCCCTGTTTAGTGGGGGGCTATTGCAGATGGATGTTTTTATTTATGGCAGCTTGTCATCACTCTTATTGAGATTTAACGGTGTATTGCTGTGAGATGGGGTCATCAGGCCACTTATTAACTTGCCCGGCAGGAAAATAAAAATGCCTTTTGGGCCCCATTGGCAATATTTCTTGAGTACCTGCTATTTAATCACCTTCCTGATCTGTCTGGGATGTCAGTTATCTGCACTGTGTATTTTATTGAAGTGTATAGAATGACATGTGATAATGATTTCTATATTCATAGTAATGAAGTAGTACCTTCCCCACGGTATCTGAAATTACTGTGGCTCCACAGCATCAGGGATACTTATGACATCAAAACCCAAGTTGCTGTTTTTTATACCTTTGCTGCTGGCACTGAATTTCTACATGGTTACTCAACCAATTAAACCTGGTTTATTACTTTTAATTACCTGTCTAGTTTACTTTGTTTTCTAATACATCAAACCAGGCTAGAATATTTTATACATAGTTACTACTTTGCTAACAGGCAAGGTACCTACATGCCACGTTATTTGCACACAGTTAATGCTGCCTCTGAGAAGAGCATTATGAGAGGTGGGAAGGACATTTTTAAAATATCATTTCAAGGATCATAGACCCAAATTGTGACTCTTCTTAGAGTTTCAAGTGCAGCCCAGTCTGTAAATAGCAATATTTGCAAAACCCCACACTGACATCTGAGAAATCACATTCTTTTCCTTGAAGCTATTATAGGGGAATCATTTGGCACTTATTTTCTTGCTGAATTCACAGCAAAAATAGTTAAGTAAGAGGGTGCTTTTCTCAGAGTTGTGTACTTACTTCTGACAGTCTTGCTGATTGGAGAAGGCACGTGAACACCAAGAAAAGACAAACCAAGTGGAGTGTGCAGAGCCCCATGGATGTGTGCTGAGTTATTTCTCACAGCTTCTCCACCTCCCTCTTCTCTTCATCTTCAGCTCATGGCCAGTGTATATCCAAAAGTTGTCTAGGACTTCTCTTCTGGAACTCTGATAGAAATGTCCAATTTGTATTTCCTTTACTTTAATGAAAATATATTAATTTCCTAGGCAAACCTCAGGATGAATTCTTTCTTCAAAGCCTGGATGACTTTGCAGTTGTCACAACAGCTGATTCCTTCTTTTTCTTCCTCTTTCTCTCTTTTAGACTCCTTTTCAGGAAGCTGTTCTTTGAAGCCATCCTGCTTTCTGTGAGGGTTTTTTGCAGCTATATGTCCTGTTTGCTTTCTTTTTTCCCAGCATGAGTCATCTTTGATTGGTTTTATTTGCAACACGCTTAAAAAAACCTGTTCTGTGCTGTTGAATCAAAACCTTATCCATCATCCTGTCATCTGTCCAAACTAACACCCCAGCAATGCCAGAGATCTTACGTGACTGTTCAGTTTTAAACTAAATTCATCATATCTAAAAGAGAATTCCCTCACCCATTTCTATTCCTTCCTGGTGAAGATGAATAGCACTGTATTCTGCCTCTAAAAGAGCATTTAAAATTACTTGTAAGACTTTTAAATAATAACCCTACAAGTGAGAGGGCAGCACTTAACTCTATGGAAAGGGTTCTAGAATATTTTTTTTCTCTCTTGTTCTCCTTTGTTTTATTCCCTTGTTGATTATAACCAAGACTTCCAATTCTTTAGGGAAAATCTGGCTGCACAGAGCTAATCAGTCTGGGGTTTTTAAACAAAGTAGAGAAAGTAAGTTAGAATATACTAATGAGTCTGCATGAAACTATAGAAATGATTAATCATTGGAGAGCTATTGAAACTAAAGCCTTACTGTGTAGGATTTCAGCGACAAACTGAAGCTGAAAGTCAAGTGAATTATGTTGCTTTAATTTTCAGTTGCCCACAGATTTTGTGTGTGCTTGCTGTAAGACAAAGAGACACCATATAATTCCTCCTTATTGCATGGAAAAACCTTCAGCTGAATCCTGCAGGGTGGTGCGGGCCTTGCTCCCAGACCTGCTGATGCTCTTCAGTGTGGCTTGAGCTTGAACTAACAGGGCTTGCATCCTTGGAGAGCTCTGTTTTGGCACGTTCTCTCCTAGTTTTCAGTAAGATCACTGAGAAATCACGGCCTCGGTGGTTTCAGAGAAAATATTTCACAAAATTGCTTGCGGAGCGTTCAAGGCAAAGAGCCAGGGAGTCTGCAGAGATAAGTTCCCATCCTGACAGATGATGCATTTTTAGAGTGGGTTTGCATTGTTCCCGTGCACCCTCAGTACACAGCACTGGGGAGCCTGCAGCAATCTCACACAGAGCCGTGGTTACAGCCAAGCTTCAATATTTCACAGAATCTGCTGAGAAAATGGGAGTGGGGGAATAATTTGCAATTTGGGGCACTCAGGTATAAACTATGCTCTCTTCTGTGACTGACAGAGCTCAGGATGATAAAACTTTTTCTGAACTCTAAGAAACACAAGATTATATGCCTGTTCGCATATGTACAGCTGCTTTCTTAGTGCTGTGCAGCAAAATGTCACGAAGAATGCACCAACATGTTGGTGCAATGACCTGTAACAGTAAGAAGTCCCAGAACTGGCAACCAGCAGCCTTCAGAAAGCTCTAAGCTGTCAGTTGCAACTTTTAGGCAGCAAATTTCCCAGTAAATAGACTATTAATCAATTTAGACAGCAGGAAATGTGACTGATCAGAGCAAAGACTGGCATCTTGATCAAAATACACATTTTATTTACTTAATTTCATTGGTGATGTGAGCTAATTTGAGCTGAGGTAGAGCCTCTTAATTTGAAATGTTTTGAGCACAGAGTTTGTAGGAGCCAAAGAAACTTCTGTTTGATGGCTCTTCATGGATTTGCTTATCTTGAAGTGAATGGGGAAAAAACCCCAACCTGTTTATTTGTTTATTAGTATTCAGACTTGCAGACTGCTTAAGGCTGTGGGTATATTGGTCTTTCCAAAGCAGAAACACTTCCCTTTTTTTATGATCCCAACATAAAGGCCTTAATAAAGACATTTTGGTTACACTTCTAGTGCTTTACCTGAAAAATAAACCTTCAGGATTATTAGCCTGGTATCATTAGGAACAAAACCAATCCCTTTTAAAAGCAAATTGAAAGGTACTTTGCAGGAACAAACAGGATTCTGCTGTGTTTTCTGGGTAATAGGCACTATTTCTTTTATTGTGCTTTATGAGCAGCAAGACACAAAACTTGGAACATTTTGAAAGTGCTGTTGAGGGACAGGGGCAGATGAGGAGCAGGGCAGAGAGGTTTGGGAGGATTTGTGTCTGCTGTGCTGCAGGGATGTGGTTGGAAGCAGCGCCTGCTCTGTGCTTTATCAAGCTCTGGGGCAGGCTGCCTGCAGAAATGCCTCCTTCCAGTTTGTCCCCTCTCTGCAGTGTGTCCAACCCCAATGTGCAGAGCTCTGCAACAGGTTCCAGCTGCAGGCACAGCAGTGCAGAGCCTGAGAAAATGATAAACATCCAAACCCTGCTCCTCAGGTGAAATCCCAATCCCACTGGATTAATGAGATCTATGTTTTAAATTCAGGTTTATGATTTAATAAGTAAATATCTTAGTTTCTGAATAGGGTAAAATTACAATAAACCTTATTTGCTAGCCACACCATAGACTTGGACAGCTGAAGATATCAAATTTCCTTTTTATTAAATAACTAGCCCAGTATCCAGGTGTATTGTAATTGCAGAAGGACCTTATCCTGCAGGTGTTTCTGCTAATTTCATGCACTAATTGAGCCATGAGGCCTATACAGATCCTCCACTGTATTCAATGTAATAGAGTGGGAAGTGGAGAAAAGAAGCAATCCAGCTCCTCCTACCCCTTATTGCTCAGCTCATGTATTTCATATGGCAGCACGTGAGTTCTCAAAACTTTTGGAGAAGCATCTGCCTGCTGGGCACTGAAGTCAACTGGGACATTAATATTTTGATGTAATTACTAATCCCTTCTGCTTCCTCCAGGAAGGATTTGTCTTATGGCTGTGCCAAAGCAACTTATTTCAAATTTGTGACACACACTAAGCATGTGTGTTTTCTCTTTTATTTATGATTCATACGTTGCTCTGTCTCCCAGCTTACTGCTGTCCTAATGTCTCTTTCAAACTGCACTGTTCTAAATTACAGGAATGAAATAATCAGTTGCTTTAGGACTCATCATTTGAATGATAATATAATGAATGAATAAAACAGATGATAAAATATAGGTTTAAATGAGTGGGACTACATATTGTTCTTTCTCTCTATAAAGTGCACAGAAAGGTTTTCCATTCCTGACTTGCAGCCTCCAGTGAATCTTTGCTACTTTGGTCCTCTGTTCATGATTTTAACAAGTACCTATGGTAATAACCCTGCGCATGACTCCTGTATGGAGCTTTTATGATTTTTATTGTTCCAATTCAAGCAATTTAGCTTTATTTCCAATGGGTCCAAAAGAAAGTTCACCTCTGCTTTCTCTCTTCACCATCTTGAAACTTCAAATTGTTGGGAGCAGCCTCGCATTTGTGAGTGAATTCTTTCATGGATATTCTCATCATAAGAGCACTTGGTATTACTATAGAAATATTATCTCCATTGAGGCTCATCTCCTTGAAATATTTTCTCATTTTCTAAACACTGAAGACAAGGTAAACTGCACTGCCTAAAAGAAAACACTACAGCAATTCAAGGTTATTGTTCTAGTTATCATTAGGGAGTTTCTCATGAGTTGGTATTTGGATTTCTTTAATGAAAATCAATGAGTGATTTTAAAGCATTTTCAGAACTTATTAGAAGCAGTGTAACCTGGTTGGAAACTGCAGCGATGCTGGTATGAGTAGACTAAATGTAATTTAGGAGTAAACTGCCAATTTATTTGCTTTAGTTCAATAATGCCAATCTATTCCCATTACTTTATGCTGACATGTAGGAAGAATACAGGGTAAACCAATGCTGTTTACACCCTTCTCACATCTAAAGAGGTTGCTCAGGGGTCACTCTTCTTTTCCTGCAGCAAGATGTCCAGTGTCTACAGCTCTTCTCACTCAGGAGTGCAGTGGCAGCCTTGCAGCGAGGAAAGGGGAAATAAATGTACATTTACTTAAATGGTACATGTTAACCCCTTAACCCTTCTATATGTAAATTTTTAGGTGTTGCCCAGTTACTGTAATGTTATGATGTAGAAATGCCAATGCATGAGGCACATGGCCCTGTAAATGGTTTCTGTGTGTTTTCCTGCTCTCCTCTTTGTTGTTGTGGTTGAGGTTTCTTTGTACCCAGGTAACCTCACATTTCACAGGAGTGCCTTTTAAATTAAGTGAGATGAGGATCAGTGGTCTCCTACTTTGGGGCCAATTTTGCTGGTTCATCTGCTAAATTGTGCCTTTCTAACTTGGCAAAATCACTTTAATTCCAGTTAAACTATTTCATGTTATTAGTGACCTCACAATGTGCTATCCTGGTTATACAGGATAAGGTTAAGACTTTTCTCTCTGAGCTAGCTCATTGAATTAAGGGGCAGATTCCGAGCCACTGGAAAGTGGCATAATAAAAATTGATCTTAGGGGAGCTCTGCTCCTTTGCATCGAGTGAGGACATAGCCCTTCCTAAATCTTAATTCTGATTTTTTTTTTTCATTAGCTGTGTTATTGTAAGATAGCTATTACATGCATCTAGCTGCTAGTGCCATGGAAAGCCTACAGTGTACTACAAATCAGAAGCGAGCAGAGGCTTTAATTTAGTCAGAGACAAGCTTTGAAGGCAGTCAAAGAGCCACTGATGGAGTTCAAATGCTCTTTGTCCTGCAAAAATAAAGAGCCCATTTGTTCTGCCTTTTTACATTAGCATCTTTTACCTTGCTGGAGGAAAAGCAGGAAGAACTGTAATCCTAGCACTTGGGGTATTTTTTTTAAAGAAAGGGAATATTGAACTCATAGGCCTTACTAAAGCTTTAGCTATATGAAAAATATATGTTTGCATATTTTTATTAATATATAGCACAGGATGGATAGTTTGTGCCCCACTGTTGGGTGGTAACTATTTTTTCTCTCTTATTTTCTTTTTATTTCTGCCACCACAACACAACCACAGCAATGCAGTGCCAGGACAGAGGTTGCCAGCAGAAGATTGGGGTTGGAGATGTGCTGGGCACAACCCTCCACACTGGGCTGGGACTGCTTGACTGTCAAAAATTCTGTGATAGCAGTTCTTGCTTCCTGAGGAGGACAGTAGTTATCAAGAATACTTGATCCTATGACAAATGCAGCACGCTAAGTTGCTTCTTAAATGATAAAAAACATTTTGAGTTTTTAACTACTTTTAGCCCTTGTTTTGTTCTTTTTGGATCTGTTAATTCCTGTGTGATTGCAAGGATCTCTCTGTGTTAAAATGAACACATTCTTTCCCATTCTACATCCTACTTCTGCACCCAATAAAACCCAGTATCAGGCAAGCACCTTCCCCACCACCCTCATCAAATGTTCCATTAATTTGGAAAGTGATTGGGAGATTTTAATTCCTTTCTCTTCTGCTTTGAGAACAGGAAATAGTTTGTGTGCCACTCTTGCTCTCCACAGCACTGTCTGATAGCAGTTTCTCACCCTATTCTCTTTGCAAATTACTTTTATTCCCAGCAGGATTCACAGATGGTGAAGTCTCTCTGCTTTTCCCAGTGAATAGATGCAGTTTAATCTGCACAGCATCCAGCAGAAGACAATGCCTTCATCATCAGCTCCACCTTTAGCCCATGGAATAACATTTATAGCCCTGTGGTGTTCAGTGCTTTTCAAGAGTCCTCTTTGAGCTGATTAAACCTGTTGCAAAGCTCAAGAGGCAAATTAAGTTCAATCATTATCTGTTCACTTGTCTTAGCCACCTATTTCTTGAGGAAATTGTCTTTTCTGTTGAAAAGACATACATTCTTACATATATAGGTATTCCTATATATATATATATTCTATATTTTATGTACAAATGAGTGGATTTTTTTCAATAAAAGATACTTTCAGAGCAGATTTAAATAATAGATGCCATATTTACTAGCACTGAGACTGAAAATAGAAGGGTAAAAAAAGTTCTCAACTAAGAGAAATTTTAAAATGTAAAAAGAGTTGCTGTGGCCAAAGTTAAGACAACAAAATGTCATTCCATCAATGCATAGTGCTAAAGACTGTTAGTGGTATTTAATACTACAAGTTCTTCCTAGAATCTTAATTTTTCTCAGCATCTCATAATGCAGTAAAACAGGATATTGTCATCATGCACTCAGTCCGGAAGGAACTGAGAATATGGTAGTGCTTTGATTACTTGAATTGTCAAATTACCCAAAATTTATTTAGTTCTAAGGTTTTTTGGCATAAAAATTTCTTGCTGACTTCAACAGCATTTCCCTGTATTAAACAGCCAGAGTGCCCTTACTCTGTTAACTGCAGCAAAGCTTCTCTTTTGTGAGTCCATTTTGGAAAAAGCATAAATTATTCTAAAAGGCTGCTCAACACATTTATTTAAGGTGTGATTTTATAATTCATATAGAAGAAAAGCACTCTCATTTTCATAGACCAAAGGTTTGGAAAAGGGTATCTATTGCTTTCAAGAAGAAAACACTATACCAAACTCAAATGTACTTCTTGAGAATTCCAGCTTGAAGGAGAACCGATTTCTGGAATTTATAATCTCTCATGTTTGCAAAATGTGCAAAATCAAATATAGTAAACTGTGGCAATATTTGAGCTATGCATAGTGTCTACCTTAGAAAAACAGGTTAAAAACTGGAATATGATAAACAGGTAGCAATAACTCATATACCTTTAGTGCCACCTATATGCAAGGAATGGTGCAAGGAAGTTGCAGCCCATTCCTGGAAAGTGTGTTGGTTGAATGTCAGTAACATTCACCACCAAAGTAATAGCAAATAAATTTATTAAATGGGAAGGTGCCAACTTAGTAATAAGTTATTGTCTTCTATTGTAATGACATGAAGTTATTTTCTGTGGTGAAGAGCACTTCCAATTATTACACCAAGGCACAGCATTAGCTTTCTATTATGTTGCCTTGAATCTGAGGTCCTTGTGTTAAGGTTTTGAGGCTGCCTTCAACTTTTTAAAAGAAAACTTGAAAATCAAGCCTAAAAATAATCACAACAGTTGTTGCATAAATGCTAGTTGGCTTATCAAATTTTGATTTATCATGGGGCATTTGAGCTGGCTTTTATTGCATTTGTTGCATCTGATTTTTCATTTAATTTTGTATTCATCCCTTGCAAGATTTAAATCTCTGCACTTTGCTATTGGAGTTCCGTTTTTTTACTTTCTAAGATCACCTAATAACTGAAAGATGCTGAGTGAAATCTTGCTTGGTCCTGCTTTTAAAATGGTACACACAAACCATCAGGCTTTTACAGGGAGTGGGTTTCACCAGCAGAGGTACCTGGTTGAGTGATTTTATTTTATATTCAAGTAGCAAGAACAAGTTGATAACCCTGCCTATGCCACCTGCATGTAAAGCCACAAAACTGCAAGCCCTGACATGAATTTTTTTGCTGTCTTACTCAAAGCTAGGAAATACTTATACCATTTCTCCAGAGACAGCAGGAGGGGGAACCACACAGTCCTGCCAAAGACAAGTGATTCAGACTATTGATAAAACAATTAAATTGGTGTTTTCATATTTCAGGGTCTTTACCACTCTATATTACTATTAATGGGTTTGAATTCAACCACCACACGCTGTAGAAAATCCTGTATTTTAATAATATAGTTTGAAATTTGGTCCTTGTTCAGAGCCATAAGAGTTGTGTAGGATCTTTCATGCAAATCACATGACAAAATAATTTTTGGAGCAGATGCAGAACCGAGCATGTGGGTAGGTCGAGGTGTGTCAGAAGAGCAGCAGTGTTTGAAATGGTTGTGAGATCCTTTGTCTCTGGTCCCTCTGTGGCTGTTGGACAAGAAATACAGATATCCACTGTAAGAATATTACACTATTAAGGCTGCAAATTAAGGGGAGGATGTTTGTAAGAAGTCTGAATATAAATGGCGACTATTGAAGGGTTACTGATGTACCCTATACCATTGCTTTCTTCCCCTCTAGAGAAAAAGAGAAATTCAGTGCAGATATTAAACCTTATTAAAACTTCCTCAATCCTACAGGCTTACCTGGTATTTCAGCTTCACATTGGGGCAGTCCAAATCATATTAGGATTTCTTTCCTCTGTGCACTCATAGATTTAGAAATAAAAACCTAACCAAACAACCCTGGGGATAGAAAAATGCCAGTGACCTCACTAGGGTCAGGATTTCAGCTTTGGGATTTAGACACCGAACTGACTGCTCTGTCTAGGAGCTCAGGCTGGAATGTTCCTCAACCCTTCCTCAACCCTTCCTTGAGATGATGCATTCAGCTCTGCTCAGATTATCACCTTCAGTGTCTAACAATCAAATTTCTTTTGAGAATAATGAGACAAGGAAGCATCTTACAATGTTGATTGCCAACCTGCAAAGAAACTCCTTATTTAAAATTGAAAAGATTATAATAAATGTTCAGACTTTTAAAGGAAGACTTTAAACACATCAGTGATGATTAAGTGTTGTTTAAGTTATCCTGTAATTTAAGGGGATTTTTTATGACAGGTCTGAAATAGATCTCGAGTAGGCCATAGAAAAAGAATACCATTCCTTTAAAAAAACCAATAGCTTTCAAGGCCCAGGATGGCCTCTGTGCTGAGATTAATAAAGCTTGACAATACATTCTGAATGCAAGCAATGACTTCTATTACAAGGGGAAAAATGAAAAAGCTGCTATTACTGACACAGTCAATAGATTGCACCTCAGTGTATACTGTACTTTCTACATTTTTAATATAAATGTGTTCAGTTTCAGAGGCGGGAGTGTTATCAGCATTCATTTTACTTGAGGCAATAATGTGAGAAGTTGTGTCTTGTGTAATAAATAAATAACCTGTCTTTAAAACCATTTACTCAGATTGCTTTTCCCAAATGCTTATTTAGAGGTGCTCTGGAAGGTGTCATATACCAAGACAGCCATGTTATAAAGAATTTATTAAATGCATTTTCTTTATTTCACACATAATCTAATTGATCATGGGGCACTTTTTGCTGATTTTAGAAGCAGTATAAATGCAGTGTGATGGTGGGATGTGTGGTGAGTTGTAAAATGTGATTTGAGTCTCCCCCATTTCTCAGAGGTTCTTGGTGGTTAAGAAGAGCTTCCAGTAGAGGCCAGAACATTTTCCATCATTTAGAGAATTGCTTCTCTTGAAATTTCAGACTTATCTTTTTCTTTCATCATGTTATTTTGGACTTGAAGCAGCAGAAGAAATTGTCTTTTCTCTATAAATATACATATTCAGATCCTCATAATCTCTGTAGCACCCACTCACACTAAGAAACTATTTTCTCCCTGTAAATGGATCATATTAAATGGCACTTAAGTATAAAATCAGACAGTGAGTTAATTCATGCTTTGTGCCGTCTCTTCTCTCTGTCTGTGTTGGCACATACATTCATGCGAACAAATCCTTTTCAATCTCTTTAGAAGGTTAGGAAATGAAATATATATTACAGAGGTAGCTCAGACAAACATGAAAATGAGGAATAATCAGCAAAATTTGAAGTAATATCTAATACTGAAGGAGGTGTTTTGCACTCATCAGATGTCTGACCATAACTGATTTTTCATTTTTTTCCCTTGCATAATTTGAACAATAGGTCTGATAGATCTCTAATGCCTATTTTACATCAGCACAAATGTGCTGATTTCATTGGAGTAGCCCTTGATTTACGCTGTTGTAAAGAAAGGAGAATCAAGCTGTAAAGATAGGAGGGAGGGAAAGCATAACTGTCCTGGATGACCAGAGAGTCTAAGTACAAAATAGAGTGAGATTTATCTGGAGTGGCTCAGGGGTTGTAGGCAGTGTAATAGGCTATAACAGAGCACAGGAAATTTAGGGAAGAACAGGGTTTACTGTTCTGTGGCTCAGCCATCTGTGGCTCAAGGTGAAAGTTCCTCTGGTTAACAGAGAGACACATTTGTGGCTGTAGTTAAAAGGAACAGGTGGAGGTGAAGATGTACCATTTATGCATTCCTAGTTCTCTGCTCTCTCAGTGCTAGACCCGTTTTGTAGCTCAGAAGAAATCTCCTTCTGAGACTTCACACTTCAAAAGGTGGATTTTGGAGTTAAATCTAAAAGTTTGTTCTTTATTCAGCAAAGAAAATCTCTTTTCAGTAGTACCAGGTGCTCTGCATAAAGTCTTCTACAATGCTTTCTTTAGGTCATACAAGGAAACTTAATTTAGAAATATTACAGAAGGCAAAACTTCTCATTTTCTGTCTTAGAAATCAGCACGGATCTGATTACTTTTGACTGTGATTCCAGGTTATCTACCTAATTTGTCTACAGTATTATTACCAACATGTGTTTTCCCATGAGGAACATATTAATTTGGTTGTTGCCCTGGGGAAATCTAAACAAAAACACCAAAAAAAAAATTTACTACAAGAATGCATTTTCATAAAAAGGGATGCCATATACACAATAAATGACAGGCTTGTGTTTAGAAGAGTGGCGAAATCAAAGGATTTTCAGTCTGCACTTTCCAATATAAATTGCTCATTTCAAAACATAATGTTCTGCATAATTAGATCACATAGTTTGAGCATCTGGCCTATCAGTCTGTGAAGTGATGTGGTAAAATCTGGGGGTGGCAGGAGCTACAATGAACAACAGTGATGCCCACCTATGGAGCATGGGCTGGCCAGAGTCACTCTGCACTTCCCAGTTCCTGCTGGACAGGGCTGTGTTGGCTCTCCTGCTGCCCTTTCCCACCTCTCCTCTCTGTGCAGCTCCATTGCCCTGAACTGGAGCAGGGGTGATTTCTCCCTCCCCTGGCAGGGTGGCAGTGAAAGGAGCCAGCCCTGAGCTGCAATTATCCATTGCCCACTCATTCCAGCAGAAGCTCAGTCGTGTAAGGAATGACAGCTCCTCCAGCTGGAGGTAACGTGACGGAGGAAATGGGCTCTGTGAATCACACCAGGGATGCACACAGGAAGATTATTTTAATTTCTAATTTAGCAAGTACGTCAGACCATCAGACCTGAGACTGCTTCCAGCTACTTCCACAGAGGGAGGACAATGCAAGAAAATTCCTTAGCAAATCCTCCCGTGCTGCCCTCGCTGCTGTCCCTTTTTTCTTTCCATTTCCTCTGGGTGTAATGAGTAAGCAGCCAGAAGCTTAATTGTGATAGATTGGGTGCAGCACAAAGTTAAATATTGCAAAAGAACATTGAGACGTTGATTGTTAGCACATTTTTCAAACACTTTTTGTAAAGGTACAGAAGGTCTTGTATAAAGATGATTTACATGGATAAAAATTTACTCTCCAGTTTCTTCAGCAGACATATCATGACAAAACATCATGGTTGTTTTAAAATACAACTGTATGAATCCAACTTTGGATTGATTATGTTGAAAGAAGATTTTGGAAATGTGAATCTTTTGAAGAGAGATATACCATAAATATAGTTATTGTTTTCATTAAATTCCTTTAGTTTGTGGGTGCAGTTCTGTCACCAATGACTGAACTTCAGTAAAACTGAGAAGTGACTTTCAAGTATTATTGCAAATCCCTTAGTCTCTTGGAAGCAAAGTGTAAATGAAGAGCCTGGGTAGCTTCTGCTATACCAGAGAACCAGATAATCAAAGATATTGAACTTTTTGAAGTATAGATCTATTTCTTCATATTTTAAAGAAAAAAGCTCTTTTGAAAATGTGATTTTTAGCAAAAAGCAGGGTGATGGTTTAACACTCTACTGGATTCTGCCAGCATTCAGGCTTGGAGAAAATTGTTGCTTATCTAATTCTACATACCCTGAAAGCAAGTTTGAAAAATAGGAGTCATTGAGTAATATCTTTACTGGTGCCATAAATCAGAGACTTATTTGCATACAAATGAAAATTCAAACCAAAGTGCAGAAAAAAGTAACACTGCCCTAACAGTTAGGGATCAACATTAAAATATGAACCCAAGTTTCCACCCCTGAAGTAAAGCAGAAATCAGACAGGATCTTCTGTTGGGAAATATCTTCTATGTACTTGTTGTTGGGATTTTGGTTTGTTTGTTGTTTTAACTCTGAACACATTCACAGAAGGATGAAATTATTCACTGGTCTTTGACATAAGGCTTGTAAACAATTCATTAAAATCTTATCACTGATAGCATCAAAAATACATGAAATATTCAGTAGATAAATCACAACAACAAGTTGTGGTTGTAACCTGTAGCAATGCTAATCAGAAATGTGTGCTTGGGTGTGGGGAACAGCACTTTGGAGAAGATGGAAGTGAACTCTGTGCTTTCTATCAGCCAGGTTTTTTCAGTGTTGTTCAAAAGAGACAGTGATGAATTCTGAAACAATAAAATCAAGGCTCATCATAGAATTATATCAGCCTTCTTAGGAGAAAACACAGTGAAATAGAACAAGGTGAAAAAAAACCCCAAACCAACACATTAAAACTCTAACAAATTCTGAGACAAATTTGTAGGGTCAATACAGGAGCACAAATACACAAGTGGCCATTTTAGAATCGGAATACTAAATGAAATTTAAGCTACAGTGGTCAAGGCAACACCACCTAATTAAAGGTCTAAAGACTGAGTTCCACCTACAGGGAATAGATGAAACAGCTTCCAGATGAAACAGACTGGGAGGCTGCAAATGAGAGATGTAATTTTTATTAAAAGAAACACAGCAATTTTCCCTATGGTAAGGTCAGGAGATGAAAAAGGACTATGTGCAAAGTTTTTAGAAATAGAATGTATTATTTAGAACAGTCCCTCCCTTTAATTTTTCAGTCTCTGGATGAGATTGGAACTTTAATTACACATTTGCTTCTTTCAGGGAAGACTTCTCTCTGGGCTCATTTTTTTTTTTTTACCTTAGCTCATTTTGGTAGTCTTTAAGCACCCCTGTAGTCCAGTTAACTTTTTGCCTACTTAAGTACGTGCTACTGAATCTTCTTAAAGATGACTGAATCTGGATGAAAGCTGATTATAAGTGTATAGTAAAATCTGTATACACAGATATAAAGTCTATTTTAAAGTAAAGGCTAATTTTACAGAAATCAAAGAACAGTGGATTTTAAAATTATTTTAATGATTTGCATATTGTGTAGATTTGTTGGTAACTGTATCATTACTGCTTTAAATTGCATCTCCATTACAAAACCTATTCTTATATATGTAGGTGGTCATAGCAAATCCAATGAAATTGGTTTTATGTGGTCCTGTTTATTTTGTCTCAGGTGACACAGATCATTGGTGGCACCATGCTCTGTCCCTATTGTAGACTGGGCAAAGATAATGTCAGTGATTTAAAGGCTGCAGGGTTTCTCAAGAGAAATAAAAATTAAAAATCTGAACAATAGATTTTCTTTTGGTTGGTCAAGACAAACCACCTCTGGTCCCCTCCTCCAAGAAAAATTATGTAAGCTCTGGGCTCTTTATATTCAGCTAGAATCCAATTAAAATTCAATGAGAAAAAAATTTATTAATACCAGAACTTATCACAGAATCACAGAAGAGTTTGGGTTGGAAGGGACTCTTAAAAATCACCTTGTTCCACCCCCTGGAGGAATGGGAGTGGATGAAGATGTTACAAAAATTAAAAAGCCTCAGTTTACCCTAAACTAGGCTGTGAGGTGTGAACAATGTATCAAAATTTGAGGGTAAATAGGTCTTTTTTCCAGAATTGTGCATATAGTCTTCAAGTTTTGCTAACAGGATTATCTTAAATTCAGGCCACTCTGAAGGGTGTTTAAGGGAGCTGCTGTTGATATCTTGGTGGATCTGATGTGCAATTTAGGGATGAGAGTAATTCTGCAGTTGGTCAAACATTTACCATAGGGTACAGGCATTGTGTAAATTAGTATTCTGTGCCTTCATAGAAAGACTTGCTAGAATACAAATGGGCTGATTGTGACAGTCTCATTCTTCCCAGTTCATCATTTTCTGCATCTCAGTAGAGAAATGTGCTTCACCAGGTTAAGAATTCTTTTTTGAAGAATCCTAGGGAGAAATTAATAGAGGACATGAACCCTGTTTGAGGTGCATTCATTTGGCCAGACGAGAATACTCCTAAGTATTTGATTGTAAGATGCATAAAGTGTAATATAGAGTTTGTTACATCCCTCATCTCTGGGATGGAACAGAAAATCTGTTTACAAAACTAGTTAATTGCAAATGCAGTCTAAAACTGTTACAGAGTTCTTATTAATATTACTACTAATAAAAGAAAGCATATATATAATTGTAAAAAAATTAGTCTACATTCAGCATGAGGTGTGTAAAACCATTTGTTCATTAAAGATAAATTACATTTAACACTGAAATAGCTGCACGTCCCCCAACAAAGAGCTAAAATATTTCCACACGTCATGTACATTATCCAAAGTGATCAACATAAGTGCTACGTGCAGGGAGGATGCCAGGCAATGGGATCAGCAAGTAATTAAAGGTGGCATTTTATAGGTGGCATTATACAGAATTAGGTATCTGTTACAATTTCAGTTGTGAAATATTTGAGTCAAATGTAGTGTGGAAAACAGAACTTCAGTGAACACGAAATGACTCATTTCTCATGGAACGCCACAAACAAAAAGCTTTAAAGAATATCACATGAGCCTTGTTCTATTGTGATTAGAGATAAACACAAAGAAAGCTGATTGGTTTTGTCAATCTCTAAAAGAAACAAAAAAATAGCCTTTTTTTTTTTTTTTTGCATTTCCATATATCAGATAGAAATTTACTTACATTTCCATATATATTTTATTTGCACAAGGAATTCCTGTGAGCTACAAGTGTTTTCTTTGTGTCCATGCCAAATTGTGTGGATGTGCTTAACAAACTGAGGTCATCCGTGCCACAGTTGTTACAAGCTATTAAAACTCAGAGTTAAATGCTCAGAGCGCTCATTTTGCAATTGGCAGAAATGCCGTGGGCTGATAAGTACTGGTGATTGTCAGCACTTAAAAAAATAAAGAACAGGTGTACCAATAATGTGGAGTTAATTTAGGTAAGTCTACATTTTAATGCCAAAATGTTGGAGGGAAGAGCAGTTGTCAGAGAATTCTTGACCATTCCTTGTAGCTTCACAAAACAGACCAGCTACTAAGCAAGTGGAAACAATAAAAAATCATCATCCTTTTTTTCTGTTCACCAAATCTTGAGTGGTCTCTTCAGTGGGCTAATCATGCCTGACTGAGATTTTTGAAGTGGCAGGACAGATTGCACTGCTGAAGTTAATGAAGAACTCTGAGATTTGACATATTTATTTCCTCTGACAAATAGCAAGTGTTTATGGTGCTTGCCTTGGTTTTGAGCCATTACAGATGCAGCAGAGATGTAGGAATAACTTCACTCAAAAATTATGATTTTTTTCCTGGGAATAACACAATCAGCCTATCAATCAGAAATAAATTTTCCTTCAAGTGCAGTAAATAATAAGCAATAGTATTATTAAGTTGACAAAAAAGAAATAGGAAAAAAGGAGCATAAACTTCTTAGGAAGTGAGAGAAAGCAGAAGGTTAAGACCTGGGCTATGGTCTAGGAGAGGTTTGTAATTGCGTTGTTGTCTGGGTGTTGACTGGCTGATTGAACAGCCTTGGAGGTGTTCACAAGCTGTCAGGCCAGGGAATTGGAGTTAATGGACAGCTAATATCATGATTGAATGGCAAAAGTGGAGGCTGATCTCTTTGAGGATGGAAAATCAATAGTCTATTAGATTTGTCAGGCTGACAGGGAAAGAAAAGAGTGAAAGTCTGCTGTATTTACTTGCATTATGGGGGCTGCTCTAATTAAGCACCCACCTTGAGACAGAGGGGGACCTGTGGAATTGAAGTAGTAATGAGATTCAGGCTTGAAGTAAATGCAGTAACTGCAGTGTAAGGCATGCTGACAGACAATTAAATCTCTTTATCAATGCTGCTTCTTTCCAGAAATAAAATCTCATATGGCAGCTGTAAAATAAGCCTGAGCTTGGTATGATCATAAATCTTGCATCAGCTCATGGTTGTGCATCTTATTGTTCACTTTGGTTTGGTGTTGGCTTCACAAAAATTGTAGATGAGCTTTCTAAATGTAAGTTTCTGCTCCTGTGAGTGTGTATCTTGCTTAGAATGACTCTGCATCAGAGCTGCACTGGTGCACTCCCAGCAGCTGATACCAACTGTGGCTTGCTGATAGCACAGCGTATCTGGGGACATGCCAGCCAGCTCAGTGGCACAGGGCACCTCCCAGTCCCCTTCCCTCTCCCTTCTTGCCATCAGGAGGGAGCTAATCTGACTGTTTCCATCGGCATGTGCATATCTTCTCCAAACCTGAGAGCAAATGTAATGCTTCTGACACAGGGAACGTTAGGATGTGCCCACATTCACTGGAGCTCAGTGCTGCATGAAATTGCTGATTTCGATTAAACCTGAGATTTTCAGATGGCTCACACATGTGCAAATGTATAGTGTCATTATTTTTGTTATCTCTTTCCTAATCAGAGGTTGAGTAGATGAAAGGTTTTAGCCACAGTATTTCTTGTGGGAGAACATTTTATTCTGCAGTAAGCAATGGCAATTCTACCCGTGTTTGCTGTTCTTCTCCCAGCATTTCAACTTGGCACCTCTGGAGGGTCAGGTGAGTGCTCAGAGACTGATGGGCACTGCTATGCATCATTTTTTGGCAGGCAGGTTTATAGGGAAAGAAACTCCTTTATCTTGCCCGACCTCCTTGCTCTATAGCTACCATTGGCTGTAGCAGATTAGAGTCAAACTGTTGCATGCTCAGTGGGTATTATACACAGTTAATTGCAATTGGAAATTGATAATATATAATTTGGGTTCCTAATACCTTCAGCCTGCCATTTTGATTAGGCTCTATCAGTTGCTGAGGGCTCCAAATGTCCAATCAAGGGTTCTATGGGCACAAATCTGGAACCAGAGATTTTCCTCAGACTTTTGCTGTCACTTGTGAGACAATTTGCCAACACTTGACAAAACTTGTTCAACCAAGGTTTTACACTGAGTGATTACTTTGTCAGAACTCTTCTAAATGGTAGCATACAGTAAATTCCTGAGTAGATTCACAGGCAGGACCATGCTGATTATTGCACTATGTTGTGTTTCTGTGAGCACATCGTTCATGTAGAACCAGGAAAACTTTCTATAAATAAGGTCATTGCTGCCTTTGTTTTGGTTGTTGTATTTGTCACCCTTTCAAAATGAAAAGCGAATTCTTCTACCCTGCTCTATGTTTCTGTTATTGTGCCAATAGTGTAATATTTATAAGAATATTAATTTAGATAATTTTGTATATCTAAAGAGGTAGAGGAGCTTTTTGTAAGGGATAAACCTGTGTATATGAGCCAGCTGTCCCTTTCACAAATGTATGTGTTCTTTGTAGCTGAATGCTCCTCTGATTACTTTCCCTTCATTATAGATTCAGCTTAATTTGAATTTACTAAATTCATTTCTGCTATTTACTATACCTTATTCTACTTTACATCCGTTTAAACATCAAGTGGTTCTTTGTCTCAAAATTCATTTTGCTTTGATAATTATTTCTAAATTTACTTCTATTATCGCATTGGTTATATTAAGTTTAATATTGAAATATTAGGACTTAGCTCCCTTCAGTCTGGATTCAACACAGGTTCAGAGGGGTTGGCTGAAAGATATTCATATCTTCACAAGAAAATGCCTTGTCATTTGATCTCCTTTTCATAAGGATTTTATTATAGATTGTGGTGATTGTGCTTTAAAATGCATTACATAGGTGCATGTCATATAAGAAGAGCACCGTCTGATTTTGAAATGTATATTGAAGGTGTTTCTTGCAGTATTCCATCAGCTTGTTTCTTTTAGTAGGTTAAATAAATGACAGGGGACAGAGGGGTTTAAAATGAATACCTGGTACAACCTTCCTTCACATCTGCAGTGAATGAAACCAGAACAGAATAAAAACAGGTGTCAGTACAATGACCTTGATTTAATACTTGGGGAACGTTTGTAGAGCATTAAAAGTTCACAAGATGTCATGATTAGGAACCAATTGACTCACGGGAGGATAAAGAGCAATTGCTTGACTCTGAAAGAGTTTGACATTTTCTGGTGTGTTGTGAGTGTCTCGCTGAGGAGGCTCGGTCTGCTGGGAACCCAGGGCTCTGAGACACTTTTTGGCACTGGTCAGCATTTCATTAAGCCAAGGTTTAAAGGAGCACAGATTTAAGTTCAGGTCTTACTGCAGAGAGCTGTAATATATTTTGGATACTGCTGACTCATCTCCTCGCTGAACAGAAGCTGATCAATGCGTTGTTGCCACGTCATTTGAAATATAAAACAAGAATTTGGTGCAGTGTGGGATTAGATTTTATTGTTAAAAAATCAAGGTTCATCAGTCTGAGTCTGATGCCTTCTCTAAAGAGAGAAATTTTGAGCCTGCACTGGTATCAGCACATCTTGATAAGAGACTGTGGTCTCCATGCAAAAAATTAATACTTTAAATCATAATTGTGCACAGTAGAACAGCAAGGATGACTCCCCATAGAAGGCATAGGGCTGCCACACAGTTACATATTCTTTAGTCTGAAATGGGCAGAAATTGAAAATAAATAAAGGACTTCACCAAAGTCCAACAGTTCCCTGAAATTATCACATTGAAGTGTATTATATGAAATAAATAAACATACACTGTAAGAGCCAAACAGATGAGCTTTCCCTGGAGGCAGCAAGGCTCAGGACATCTTTTTAATGGGGAGAGTTAGTAAAGAGAAGTCAGAGACCCTCATGGACAGCAGCACTGAGAGCCTGGCAGCAGCTGCCCCTTATTTATACTGCAGCCTTGCTCTTTTTGCTTATCTCAGTTTGGCACTTGAGAACTTTGGAGTGGAGAGAAGCTCCCTGGTGCATTTGTATTGATGCTGGCAAGAGGCTGGCAGAACACATCCATTTCAAATGCAATACTGATTTTTTGGCAGCCTGGCTGAAATCTGATCCATTGCAATACATATATGATTGTGGGCTAGTGCAAATGTGGCCTTGTAAATCATTCTTTTGACGTACTGGTGTGTCAGTGATATTTCTTAACATTCCAATTTTCAGTCTCTGCAGTTCAGAATTAAACACTGCTGGGGCAGGGGAACTGTGGTAGTGCTTAAGAGGAATTCAGAAAAGCAGATCTTCCATTGCTTTGATAAAGTAGCTAATACTTGCTATTTATTTAGGATACGCCTTTAAAATCAGGAAAAATTAGGGTAATATTGAAGAACCTCTAACTTACACTTCTCAAAGTTTTAAAACTGTTTTGGCTTTTATTAACTAGCAATCCCTTGGCAATCTTCAGTAAGGTGGTTTTGATTTTGTCTTTGCTTGCAACTAACGTCATAAAAGTGATAAATGTGAACAAGCTCTACCTGATCATTCTATCATTTTAAACAAGAGAACAAATATAAATTAAAAGGTTTTCCATTTCAAACACTGGTCTCTTTGGAATTGGTTTTCACTTCAGTCCTTGCTAAGCCATCACTAAGGCTGAGCAGCACCACAGGAAGGTATCACACAGTCCAAAGCAGAGACTGTTTAAACAGGCCAGAGCAAAAGTCTTCCTCTTGCTTCACTACTTTTCAGACAACATACACAGGTTTTAGTTTCTATATTTGCTCTTCCTGATGCCCAGGAATGTGTTTTGTTATGTGCTTTTATTTCTTTTTTCCCCCAAACTCCTAGATCATTATTATCTGTTGGCATTTTTAAAGTCTCACTTTTAGATTTAGATCTCAGGAGTACTGATGAGTGCAGGTCAGATGTGGTTGTAAATAATGCCAAGAATTTCCATTGCCAGTACTTGGAAGAATTGAAGTAATAAAAAAGATCAGGCTGTGAGTGACAACTTAAAACCTTACTCACTAGACTGAAAAGGTTATAAACTTCCAATTTAATTGCATATACTCCAAAATTTTAAAGCAGAATATAGAGAATTCCAGTAGCTCTATAAATACTTGACTGAGCTGTTCAGGCCTATTTTTCTGATGCTACATTCATTGCAACTATAAATTTAAACTAGACTGTGTCAAAGGAACAATTACAGTTTGTCACAAAAGGGAAAATTTAAGCCCATGTCCTTTTCTTTATAAATTATTAGACATATAAAATATATTATTTCCCCCCTTAAATTTTAAATTCATTTAATGTTAAGTTCACTGCCATCTGGATACATGGTTTTATACACTTCTCAGGAGGGACTTACTCAGCTAAATTTTTGGTTCATTTCAAACAAAAAAATCTTTATAAAAGAAGTTCCCACTGTCTGCAGAGAGAGACATCCTGAGCATTCTGACCAATCTGTGTTTAGGATCATAAATCACATTCCATTAGGCATATTAGAAAACAAATTGTTCTTTTCTGAATGTACTTTCTAGAATATTAGACATGTGTCAGCATAATGGAGCTAAATCTTCAGTGGATATACTGCGTGTGAAATGGATCCAATTTTTGTTTAAGGAAGGAGAAAGTTTAACATTCCCTTTGCACAGGACATTCTGCATTGCAATTTATTAGCATTGCAATCATAGGGGCTGGACTTTTTCCAGCTGCATTCATCTGACCTTGGATTTGGGTTCAGACAGTCCATCCTCCCCAGTGTTTTGAGTGGTTTTGTGCTCTCTGCATCTTTCAAACATACAATATATATTTGTATAGGTTGTGAAAGCAATACCTGAGAGCATTTTGCCACGTATGCTAAAGTAATGGAAATAGTTTATTTCATTGCTTTCCCAAAGGCTTCTTTTGATATTGCACATGCTTGTGTTATCTTTAGAGTGTAGCCTTAATAAATGCTTTATCTTTGGCAGTAATGTGCAGAGCATAAGTGGTATTGGCCTTGGAGGGATTTTTGACTTAATTTGCTGGATGCAAAGCCTCTGTTTCCAATAATTTATTATGTTTCAAAACCATCTCAGGGAATACAAAATGTGCACCTGAGGCTAGCTTTTATTTATTTCCAATCATTTTTGAACCTGTGCTATTTTCTGGCATGAAAAAGTATATATCAGTTCACCTTTTTTTCTGTCCCTCCCCCTTAACCTGAATATTTAAAGCACAAATAAAATCAATATGATCATATATTGATTTGTACAACATCTTTTGTGTGCTTCAAAGTGCATAGCAAAATTAGAAATCGTGTTAAACTCCAAAAATAATTTGATGGCAGATTATGCTAAGTATTTAATCACTCCAAAAAACCCCAATCCTAACAAATACCTTGGCTGATTCTCTCATACCAAAATTGATTCTCTTGTACTGGATTTTAGACTCTGTAAAGTATATATTAAAGAGCTTAACTAGTAAATTAGAAGACAAGATAACTGCAGTGCAGATAAATGAACATTGCATAGAGAATTTTAACCAGATTTTTGCCTAATTATTTATTCTCTACCGTGTAGTAAAAATGAACAAAACTGACTCCATGGAAATATAGGATTTTGAATGATTGTTTTTATATAACTGGGAGCAGAGGGTGCATATCTGCATTAATTTGCATCTCATGTATAAGTTTCAAGGTATTTTTGGCAGAGTTCATCATTTATTAGACTTTTCTTCAGTGCTTGGTCTATGAGGAGCATTGTCTTGATTGGGAACCCAGCCCTCTCAGTTGGGACTTAAAAGAGAAAAGAAAGGAGCACAATTCTTCTATAAATATGAGAACTGAAATAATTGCTCACATTCCTGCACAGTGGAAGCCTCCTCACTCACTGACCAGAGTTACTGTCCAGCTTTGGTCATTTTTCTACCCAGCTGGACAAATGGGGCAAAAACCCAGGTGAAAAAGCAATGCTGTAAATCTCCTTTATCACCTGCTATGAAAGCTAAAGCTCCAGCCTGCAGAATGGATGGGCTTTGCTTCCTGTGCCTAAGTCACCCTCCTGGAATGGATGGCACTCCTGAGGGACATAGATCTCAGCGGGAGCCTCGCTCCTCACAGGCCCTCCAGAGAGATTTACGGGGCACACTGTGCTCCCCCGGGACACCTGGGCCACCAAAGCACACCAGGATCCCTGCACTAAGGCCCCATGGCAGCTCCTCCAGGTTATTTGTGCAATCCATTCATCTACAGACAGGGCAAGACAAAGGTGGAGATGTCCCAGCGGTGCCAAAGGGCTGTGGGTGAAGGCCGTGAGCAAGGAGAGATCCCACAGTACAGGACAAACAGAGATGCTGAGCCAGGCTGATAGTGGAGCCCTGGAAAATGTTAAAGGTAGATTCTGAAAATGTTAGGCTTTGTGTTTTCTCAGATCACTGCACCTGCGTTGCTGGGATTCATAAAATTAGAGGGTTTTGAGAAAGTGGTAAAAAAGACAGGGCTCAGACAGCAGATTTGTGAACATTGCTCATACAGCGAAAAGTTTTCTAAGTAGAGCACACGTGAGAAATAGAAAAATAAGCCCCTGTAATTTGCCCTTATCGGTTGCAACAGGTTTATTTAATGTATATCTTTAGAAGGTTAGTATGAATGAGTCTCTGTGCTTTGTCTCTCATAAACAAGACATTGTGTTAGAAAATAAGTCTCTATTGTGTTAACTACCGTTACGTGTGTTTCATATGATTGGATAGAATTATTGTCAATATGTTTTGCTGTATGTGTGATTGGCTGAAACTTAGGCTGAGATGGCTTTATGCTACCCTGTATTGTGATGTTTCCTTGGCATTCCATTTGAATCAGTGAGCTGTAAACATGTCCTGTCTCCATTGTCCTAACAATGTACTGAGACTGATGTGTGAAATAAACAGCTCACGACACTGATTCTGAGTGTCCCGTTCCCCTTTGTGGCTGTATATAGCTTGCTGACGGCACTGCGTAAGCAGTATGATAAATTATATAATTGTTAGATGTGATGATTGTTTAGTAATTAAATATAATTATATAACCATAAGAAAAATAATGAGAAACTATGTTGGAAATTTAAGGGGGGGGCTATGCTTGGCTGAAATCTATGTATACAATAGAACAATATAAGTTTAATAATTAACATGAAAGTTATAGAACGATAGAACATAAAAACATGATCATATTGAATGCACGGTCAGAGTCAGATTTGGGTGGAAACTACCCCTGATTCCCAGAGCTCTTAATGAAAAGCACCGCGTATAATCGCTTATGTGATTGTGTTTCTGAACGCTAACAATACTGGGAATGAAAACCTCCAGAGCTCTGGAAATCAGAAGAGAAATGTTGTTAGGAGCTCAGGGGGCAAGCAGTGTTTGCCACAGTCCAAAAAGCTACACCAAGATTGGAGAGAGGAACAGCCAGGAAGGGCAGAGAAGGACAGGAAAATTCTCTCCTAAAGCTACTTTCCATGTGTTCTCAGTCTAATCCCTTTGAATTTTCTCTGTCCTAAGGAGTCAATTATTCTGGTTCTTATTTTAATGATATTTTGCCTTTTTAATTTTAAGAGACTGACTGTCTTCTCTGTGAACCCACTGTAAGGCAAAGATCTAGGCAGATTTACCTCAAAGCCTCAGCCAAGTTAAAGTCCTATTACAAGCCATTGAAGTGATTTAATTTTATTACCTGAGGACACTTTTTCTGAGGAAAGTTAGTACATGCTGCAGTGCTCTGCTGAGTCTGGGTATCCTTCTTCTTCAGCCCTATCTGAGCCCTTGGTAGGCAAACACCATGGCTACAGCTCTAATACACACTGATATTTAAACTGCAGTGTAAGGATAGAAGATTTTAAAATATTGATTTGGATTCATCTGCTTAGGTGACCTCTGGCATGGATATCATATTTAGCTGTGAACTTTGCCTTTTACTTCTTTTTAATACAAAGAACTCAAACTATTCTGATTTTTTTTTTTTTTTTTTTTTGGTAGCATAAGCCTCATCTGGCACTACTTGGTACAAAAAAGCTCAACATCAGAGAAACAAAGTGTAGATTTTTTTCCTTCCAACTCCTATCAGAATGAACACTAGGACCAAAGGCTCTTATTGAAAATAATTCCTTAAATAATCACTTACCTTGAAGGCATTTGATCTGTATGATCTGAATGCAACTGCTGATAACTTCAGAGAAATAGAAAACTGTGTTAAAAATCACTTTCTCTTGGGGACTGGAATCCTGTCCGTCACATGGCGGATTAGAGGCTTGGCAGCTCGCCAGCCCATCAGACAGCACGTAAATTCTTTGATGCCAATTGCATTAGCTTTCCTCTACTAATGTGTTGTAGAGCTTGGAAAATAAAAGAATGAAGGTCAACATGCCAGCGTGTACCCCTGGTCCAGCAAGGGCTGCTTTTAATGTGCAGGAGAATGAAAAAGCTTCAGAGCTCAAGCTGCAGGCTCTGTGACCTTCTCCTGCGCCCAAGGGCCTGAGATTTTTGTCCTCAAGTCCTGAGTGCAACGAGTGGCTGTCCCAGGATGCAATTTGCTCTGAAATTCCCAAATGGACACAGTTTGCCTTCAACCATGATGGCCTGTTATTTATGTGCAGCTGCTGTGGGCTGTGAACCCGGTGCTGAACTCTGCTCTGGCGCTCACGGTTCTGTTCACTGGGAGGACCAGAGCGGGCAGGAATCAGCTCAGCTCAGAGGGAAAAAGCCAGATTTTGTGACTGATTTGAGCACCAGACAAAACCCTGCTCTATGTGCATCTTCTTCCCCAGGGCTCCTGCTGGAGCTGTGTTGCAGAGACGGATGGCAGGCCCGTGTGCTGCTGCCTTACTCTCAGCCCAGCACAGCAGAGACACTGCACAGGTGATGGATGAGCAGGGCTGCTGCTGTGCTTGCAGGGTAATTAATTGCTGCATCCTCCTTTCCCCCTCAGAAACGGGGAGGAAGGACCCAACCACTCCCAAATGCATCTGAAGGATGACGCTTGCTGGGAGGTGAAGCTTGTGTGTTGGAGCAAAATCTGTGTTAAACCTGAGAAATTACTGACCTAGGTGTATCTAATAATCAAAAAATAATCAATTTTATTATTTTCAGTGGAAATCCTGCCACAAAAATTGTTAAAGCCCTCTGTGACCGTGTTCACAGGGGTCCCAGGATGAGGGAAGAGATGAGGAACTGACTCCATGTTTCAGAAGGCTGATTTATTATTTTATTATATATATTATATTAAAACTATACTAAAGAATAGAAGAAAGAATTTCATCAGAAGGCTAGCTAAGAGTAAAAAAAGAATGAATAACAAAGTCTTGTGTCGCGGACAGAGTCTGAGCCAGCTGACTGTGATTGGCCATTAATTAGAAACAACCACATGAGATCAATCACAGATGCACCTGTTGCATTCCACAGCAGCAGATAATCATGGTTTGCCTTTTGTTCCTGAGGCATCTCAGCTTCTCAGGAGGAAAAATCTCAAGGAAAGGGTTTTTCAGAAAATATCACGGCTACAGCCCTCCAGTTTAATCTCCATCCTACCCAGGGTACACCTAAGAGATTTACACACCTTTCTTACTTCTCACCCTTCACCATGTTGTATTTTTCCTACTGTGTGTGCTTTGGGTGGCTCAGAAGGCTCCTGCCCCACTGCTGACATGGTGCCACAGCCCTTCAGTTCACACTTTGCTGCTGAGAAGGAGAAAACTGTGACTCCCTGGGTAGCAGCTGGCACAGGGATTGGCATCAGTCAGCTTGTGAAACTGGGAGATTGACACTGAAACCTGCCTTGTGCCTAGTGAAGAGCTAGAGGAGGATAAAACTGGAGAGAAAGAAAACTCTTTTGTATGGAATGACAAAAAAAAAAAAAAAAAAAAAAAAAAGGTTATATTGGACTTAAGCTGTTTTTGGTCCAAAGATGGAAGGGGTTTTTTTTAACCTCTGGTTTTTCAGTGTTACGCTGTAATAACCTCATTAGGAAGACAGGCTGTAAAGTGGGGAGCAATTTGTAATATTTCTCCATGACTGTTATGTGATCAATTTGCCCTTCAAGCTTGAAGTGAGTTTGGTTTTAAGTCATTAAAGGGGGACAGACCTCTCAAAGCAAGGGAACTCTGCTGTACTTCCCTTCCCTCACTCACACTGATGATAATTGAAGCTCATAAACCAGAGGCAAGGGCAACACTGCAACAGCTACCCTTGACAAGCTTGTAAGCTTTTAAGAAAACTCTCATTGCTTGTCAAAACCAGGGCTTGATTACACCATGTTATCTGACATGGAGTGAAGAAAAGCTGCATTACTTTGCTGGGCTAAAAATGGGAACAACAAGATTATGTATGAACAACAAAGGAAGAGCTCATTTTGATAATAAATGAATGGGACAGATGATGGATGATGAGGAGATTAAAGTGAAAGAAATATTGGAGTAATTTTTAATTGCCTAATTTTATCCCTTTTGAATGAGAAAACATATATTTCATGACTTCAGTGGTGGTGAAATGTAGACTGTATATAAAACAGGGATTTGGCATGAGGTTAAATCCTTAGGTATCTACAAATCTGGTTCTCACTTTTGCTCTAAGATGTACTAATAATATCAAGAGAAAGAAATATTTCCTTTCTGTAGGTCTTGGAGGTGTTTTGATCAGTGCCAAGATGAGTCATGCACCTTTGGATGACTGATTTTGCTTTGTACATCCTGCCCAGGTCTTCTGTAACCATCCAAATATTCTTCTCATTTACAGGGCCTCTGGCTTTTCAAGGTTCATACTGAAAAACTGAAATAATATGACCTTGGATGTGCTATAGGATAATTGCAGAATCTTGGTCATATAAATCACAAAAAAATTTATAGGATTCATACAGGGCATTCTGGTACATAACACCCTTTTCCTTCTGGCTTCTCTTCACCTGAAGTTTTCAAAGTAGTCTAGTAATGGTTTTTCATTTTTGCTTTTAAGCAACTAGTATGAAAATTTGCAGAATTTAACCAGATTAGTTTTTTTTTGTTCCAATATTATTTGAGGTACTGATTTGGGAGAGTATTCACAGATTCCTGTAAACAGATTGGTGTTTCTATGTAAAGTATAGACAGAGAAATTAGAATTCCCCTTTTTTGATATTTGTGATGGAAAAATTTTTTTTTTCCAGTTGCTTTAATAATTTTTATGCCTTGTGTGTGACAGAACCAACAGCAGATCTTTCTCAGGCTAAGCTAAGAGGGGAAATTGGACTGACTTTTAATCAAAATATTAATCCAGAAGAGAAAAGAGGTTTTGCTTACATTGTCTTAAAAATGCAATCTGTGAAAAAAAAAAATTGCCTACATATTTTGGCACATGGATTTGAAGACTAAACTACGGAGAGGTAGCTTTGCTTCACCAATGGCTGTTTCTGAGTCCATGTATCAATTCCTCTTATTTCACCTTTCAAGCAAGTTCAGTAAATAAGATGAAAAATTTAGTTTTGTGTCTTCTAGTTTTGTATGTGTTGCACTGAGGAGGATGGAAAGAGAAGCCATGCCAGTCTGTCATACTAGTTTTCCTTATTTTGACTCATATTACAATAGTAAATGATCTTCTAAAAATTAAATATAATTTTTTAATTCAGTTTTTTTCTGCAATTTTCTCTTCTTTATTTCACACTTTCTTACTGAGGATGTGGTCACATAATTCATTGATTTCTAGAGTGGCTTAAAGGAAGGGATGTAAACATTCATGAAGATGGCAGGAACAAATGTAGACAGGTTACAATTTTCTAATTATTTTGCCATAAATGGAGGTTTTTATGATCCACATTAGCAGATTTGTCTCTCAGGTCCCAAACTTCTCACTGGTTGTCATTGCTAGGCTACATTTCACAAACCTCTTTGTTTTAACTAATTCATGTTCAGTTCTTACTGAAGGGGTAAAAACTTTTAGACAAGTAGAAGGAAGTAGCCAGAAGCAAGATCTCTCTATTTTTTGGGAGGTAAACAGATTTATCCCTCTTAAAGTAGTGATTAGTAAATCCCTCAACATTTAACTCCCCTCTGGCTAATGTAATAAAATTACCGTTTATCCCAAACCAGAAATGTGACAATAAAAATGTTTCTCATAGTGACACTGAAGTCATTAAGCATTTTTTTTCTATAAGAAAGAATAGCTGAGCTAAAAATCCTACAAATATACAATAGCACATGGATTATTTGCAAAGATACAGGCTCAGTTCAAGTAAAATAACATTCCCTTGTACACATGAACACCTAAAAGATGCCTTAGTTTATAGGATATTTTATTGCTGGTGTTTTTTGTCTAGTTGGAGACGGTAGAAATAATGAATATGAGATGCCAGGGAGCAGAGATGCTCTGAAGCTACAATGAGAAGAGAATTTAACAATGAGAAGGGAATTTAAGAGGTGGTTTAATGGCACTGGAGGTCAGGGGCTGAGGGGAATTGGGGATGCTCCCACAAGGTGACCAAAATGAGGATACAAATGAGGGAAAGGGAAATAGGAAGGTGAATGAGAGGGTGGACAAGAGGAATTGTTTACATTTCAGCAGAAATCTAACAGAAATTCAGCAGAAAATGCAGGGGAGCAGAAAGAGTTTCCCTGGTAGAGTAAATGATGCTTTGGAGGCTGCGAGGAGCCCCTGGAGAGCTCCCTGCCTTTCACTGCCACTGAATATCTGCAAAGCTCCTGTCAGATTGTCCTGTTCTTCTCCCAGCCCTGAAAATTTCCTTACTGGCTTCATGAAGTGGCTGCTTCATGGGTATGTACAGGGCATGTGTGGTGTATATATAAAGTGAATTCCCCATTTCAAATATCAGATCCCTCCCTGAACCTATTTCTCAACTTTTTCATCCTGCTTGCTGCTTTCACACCAGTACCTGAATGATCCATGCAGATTGGAGACTGGGAAAAGGATGGATTTGAGCTTTTTCTTTTTTGTTTTTTCTGGTGGGAGGAGAGATAGAGTGGGGGGAAGAGGAACTGTGCAAATAATTATGGCAAAATATTACAAAACCAGCATCAATTCCAGGCATCTTAATTTAAGTGCCTGGCTTCATATTTAGACAGCTCTTATTCCCACTGACTTTACTGCCAACTTTATCTGCAGACCAGCATTTCTGTGAAGAGGAGACTGTTCCTCAGAGCTTGAGAATGGGATATATTTTATAGTTTGGAACCTGGATTTACAGGTTTGCTCAAGAACACTAACCTCTCCACTATAAGAAACACAGAGTTTCTTTCTCTTCAAGGGCTCAATCTTACAGGAGGCTGAACATTATTGACATTAAACTCGTGGAGTTCAAGCTTACATAATCAAAGTACACAACACTCTGAAGGATTGAGCTGTAAGCACAGAATTCACCAGCCTAATGCATTTGGAAACACTTTGCTTTGCATATAGAGGGAATGATCACACATCAGACACCTGGCAATTTTGATGATCCTGTTTTCAATAGAATAACATTGCATACTCTATCACCAGAAGAGTAATAAATGAGAACACTGAACAGAAGTGCCAAAAGGAATTCTTAATATCATTTTTATGAACATCTGTCATTTGTTTAAGTATAAAGAAAAATGAGCTTATGCGGAATGAAAAATCAGTTCTAAAATGGAGATTATCAGTACCTTTTGCAAAATATTCTTATTTTTATTGAGCATTTTACTGTAGGCATGAGAATTCCAAGCATTATTTTTATGGCTCTGCACAGCCTCCATTGCCCATTCTTGGTGTAGACCTGAGAGGAGCTGGCTTACACGTAAGGACAAAAAGAGGTGTAATGAATCATGAAACAAGCCTGTTTTATTCAATAAGACATTGTCTGAGCTTTCTTTCCACATGAAGAACTGGCCATTCAAACAGAAATGACCTGCAGAATTTTTGCATAGAAAGGAAGCTAAATTCATTGGGGCATATACGGTAATAATTCTGTTGTTTCACTATACTATGAGATTAAATTAAACAATACTAGCATTTGGAAACTTCCCTAGTACACAGAACAGTGAAGTATTTTCCCCTGAAAATGTCATTGATTCCTTTCTCCAGTAATTTTTTGCAGTTCAGTAACTGCAAGACCTTTGTTTTCAAGACAAATGCAAGCAGAGGTGTCTGGCACAATGCAGAATAAAGGCTTAAAAGGTTTTCTCAGGAAAGCAAGGTCCAACCTTACCTGTGCTTTACCACAAATAAAATGCTGCACATGGGCAACAGGTAAGAGATGCCACCAGCACACCATGTGATATCTGACACGAGCTGCTAAATGGAATTTCTGTAGTTCAGGTATCACCTTCAACCAGGGAGGAGATGAAAAAAAGCTGATTGCACTTAATAACATTTGTGGGCATCAGTGTTACCATGCTACCTATAAATTCTTGGCCTTTGTTGTGCTGTGTAAAGCTCTGAGTCTCAGGATGACACTGGAGATGTCATTATTTAAGAGGCTGATGAATAGAGTAATGACATTTTTTCCTTTTTATTTTTATTTGCTATAATTAGTGTGTGTGGAATAGGTCTTAGTGGGAGGAAGGGAATTTTGGGATTTGAAATTCTTGTACACCTAAAGGTAGTCTTTGGGCTTTTTGTCTTTTTTTGATCAATAATATGAAACTATGAAGCACTTACTTACAAAAAGCTTTTCTTCCTTCATACCTTTGCACATCCCAGCTTTAGAGGACTGCACAGATTTTTCCATTTAGCCATTCCACACAACAGGTCTGGCAGTTCAATGAGCACCTTTCCCTTTCTTCTCTCTGTGCTCAATGATGCCTCTGGTTGATTAATTTTAGAATAAAGCATTCCTAGAAGAGCTCTTCCAGAGAGGGTTTTCTGTGGGCGTCTGTTCTTTACATCCAGGGCAAGATGGTCCCTGCATGGCCAGGCAGGCTGTGCAGCTCAGTGCATGGGAACTTTGATTTTTACAGTCTTTTAACTTCTGGATGTGACTCCTTCACTCAGGAAACACTTGCTGCAAGTCAAAGTGCAACAAGCGATCACGTCAAATTAAAACTCGAAACAAAAACGGGGAATGAAAGAATCTTTCTTCCACCCCAGAGTAGAACAGTGGCACATCAAGGCCTGACCTTAAAGCTTTCACCATTAGGATTCTTTAATAGAGCAAGGAAATGAGTAACTGAGGAAGGGAGGAAAAAAGAAAGAACTGCAACCCACAATAGTCCTTTGACTCTTTTTTTGCTGATGGAGGAGTCAATGCTGGACATGCTGCTGCCTCTCTCCTCCCTTTTATGCACTTTACTGGGTCTGATCTTTTGCCTTTTTTTTCTCTTTTTTTTAATGTGTGGTTAGTCATTTTCATTATGAAAGGTCAGTCTACTTTTCTGCTGGAACTTGAATGTTGTCCACATTTTTTCCCAAATGTCATTACATCGGCTAACATTTTTATCACCAATTATGACAAGATTTTGTAGCATTTCTAGCACACATCTTTAGAACACATTCTGTCTGAAGAGTTCTTCCTTTTGTAATTAAAAATGACCTGGCTACATACTAAATGCTAAAATATTGTGAAATGCTAATGGCTGGCTTCAAGGTTTGAGAACCTTCTGTTCCCTGTAAATTATGCAAAATGTGAGTTTGAGGTCTTTGAAAAATGTCTTTTCCCCCATGTTCATAAATTTCTGTTAATTTAAATGGATAAGGTCAGTCAGTTTGTCTGGAAGACCATTTAAGAATAAATGTTTCTGAAAACTTAGTTCCTTAATCTGTCACTATCAGGCTCTGCACAGCCCTGATGCATGTTGCTTTTCTTGCTTTTCATATTGACTGATTCCCCCCATTCCTGCATTTCTTTCCCCAGAGTATTTTTATAATTATAGAATCAGTCACTAGCTGAGAAAAAATTGACCCAGGATGTGTAGCTGGGTGGGGGATGAAGCTTGAGCTCCCTCCTGACACTGCTGCTGTCTCTGAAGCCAACCTGTGGGACACCTTTTATTTTCCCCTTGTCTGCCCCAGCTTTGTTCCCTGCAGATGGAGTTAACAGGCATCTCAGAGCACTTGGCACCTCCCGATGGAAAATATTCATTTGTTGTTATCGGTGAATTTTAGCAGTTCTCAATTCATAGCCATTTAAACCACTTGGAAAACTGTTAATTGCATTTCGGCTCTTCCACGCATCCTCCTCCTCCTCCTCCTCCTTCCATCTGCTGCAGTTTTCTCCCACCTTTCCCTATCACCTCTTCCTCTGCTGAAGGTAGAGCTCAGACATTCCTGCCTGTGTCCTGTGCTTCCCTGCTCTCTGCCTCTGGGAATGCTGATATCTCATTTAATTATTTTCTTTTTTCCTTCTCTTGGTAGTTTTAGGCCCAAAGTAAATAGAACAGTGAGGTTGGTCCCTCTGTGGTGTCCCTGGGCCCTTTGGAGCTGGGATCTTGCACCCACAGGTGGGAACCACATGGTGGAAAGGTCCCACTCATCACCAAGCCCAAGACGACTCTGTGAAATCACTAATTACAAAAACCTCCCACATTTAACAGTTTTTTACATAACAACCATCAAAGTTTGCACTGCACTGGCTATTCTGAGGACATGGTAAATAACCAAAGTGGTGTTGTATCAGATTATCCAGAAATTATATCAACTTTCTGAAGGCAAAATGAGATTTTTTTTCTCCCCTCACCTATTTTAATGGAACATACGGTGGCAGAGATTTTATTTTTCCAAGTTCAGTTGGACTTTTCTTACTGTTAGAAGCCAAACCAGGTGTCTGGTTTGAAATGCACTTACCAGTTATAGGGACACTTTGAGTTGCTAAGTACATATAATGGAAAGAAATGAGAGAGGGGAGCTAATCAGAAATTTTTCAGCAGAACGCTTTTTCCTGGAAAATGGTGTTTCAAGGAAACTCAGTGGTTTAATGGAATTTCTTCAAGGTTTCAATATGAACTTTAGCAAAAAAGACAGACTGTGACATTGCAGGACTTCTCTGTGCTGCTCTTGTCATGACATCATATCCAAGAGAACAACTGAAATACTTGGATCTACTTCTAAAGTAATTTCAAAGACAACTGATTTTTTTATTATTGATTGCAAGGCATAAAAATGCTCCATTGTAAACTGAACCAGGATGTGTTTCAGTCCAGCAAAAAATGATGTGTTTTAACCAATGCTGGGTGGCAGATGCTGGTTCAAAAGTAAAATAACACAGAATCATGGAATAGTTTGGGTTGGAAGGAACCTTAAAGCTCAACCAGTTCCAGCTCCCTTCCATGGGTGAGGGCATCTTTCACTATCCCAGGCTCCTCCAAGCCCCATCCAAGCTGGCCTTGAGCACTTCCAGGGATGGGGCAGCCACAACTCTTGTGCTATAAATGACTTTATCTCTCATTGTGAAAGCACAGTGATATGAACAAAGAATAGAAAAGACAGCATCAAAATATATCTTAAAAGGCATTTAGTTTTAATTCCAAAATTTTCTAAAAAAACCAAAGCATTGTTTTGTCAAAACCTGGAATTTTTGTAAAGTTTTTTTTAAAAACATTAGGATTCTGAGAAATTACCATTTTTCATTTTTTAAAAAAAGTTGGTGGGTAATTTCCAAGAAATGCCTTCCTGTGAGGAGAGACTGGCTGGAGCAGCTTTCTGTTCCATCCTGGTCTGCAGCAGGAGCTCTGGCTCAGGCTCCATTGCTGATTCAGGCAGCATTTATGAACTCTCACATCACTGACTTACCTCTTTAACTTCAGACACTTTACTATGAAAGATGGTTGCACAATTTGCCATATGTAATTTTTAAACCTAATTTAAGTAAATTCTGTATGACTTCTCATCAAAGCACTTTCAATTTAATTTTTTTTTTCTTTTAGGACTGGTTTAATTAAATTTAACATAAGTCAATTCATATTGATTGAAATTACCTTAAATGAGTTTGGCTTGAGCCCAAATAACACAGTCTTTTGCACCTGTTTTAACTTAAATTGGTTTAATTTTATACCAACAGTTCTACTGTTGCCACCCATAAGTGGCAGCCAGCACACAGAAAGCTCCCACTTCTGGGCTCTTATGAAGTACCAAGTAGAGAAACAATCTTATGAAGTACCAAGTAGAGAAACAATCTGAGATTACCTACATGCACTCATCTCTCAATGGCATCATTTGTAGAGTAAATTATCATTTAATTTGTATAAGCTTCTGAGAAACCTATCAATGCCATGTCTTTGAGCTTCCATTCTTCACCACTAATTTTGCTATATATTATACAATGAAATAAATGGTAATTTATATATTATTTCTTTTTTATACACCAGCTTTTATTGTGACTCATTAAAGCTCATACTTGATGCTTTAGTATTCTAGTGTTCTGACATGCTTTCCTTTCTTTATATAATTTTAATGATAAATACCAAATTAATGCAAAGTGGGCTAAACTCAAAGCAGGGGAATTCTCTGTGATGAGCAAAGACAGCAGTAAAGCTGTGATCCTCCCTTTACCAGAATTTTCTCCCTAATTCCAGAGCTCTCAAAAACAAGTAGAAACTGCCACTGAGTGTCATCTGAACTTTCCCTTCTGGCCCTTAAAATGTTATTTAGCAGAAAGGCAAGTAAAGCTGTGTTTGGGACCAGGAGCAGGGTTTTGCTAATGTAATCATAAGTCCAACAAGTGTGCAGGTAAATATTGGAGCTAATTCTCTTCTCACATCACTATAAACTTGGAGAGATCAAGTGAAATAGAAAATATTAGCTCGGGATTTTCTCCTATGTGGGTTGTAGGTGTGATGGGTTTGTTGCTAGAGGAGAATAAGCTGGCCTCCCCCTCTGCCTATAACCTATAGAGAGGAGTAGGAGTAAAACTGAGGTGTAAAATAGCTGCAGAGGTGAGAAGCAGATGTTCTTACCCTGTTCACAAACAGGGCAGGTGTTTGACAGGACTGTGCAGGACAGGCTCACCTGGGTACCTTATTACCACCATAAAGTGGCAAAGACATCTAGAAGCTTAGTAATTTCCAATGTAAGTTTTTTTTTTTTGGTGCATTTCAGAGGAGGAAAGACAGTTTATTTCATTTTTACTTTTACCCATTTTTTCTCCTCAGACTCTTTACTACAGAACTAATTTTCTGGTGCAGAGCTGTGACCGATGTAACCCAGTGTGCGTGAGCCATACAAATTACCAGGAAAGGAAAATAATGCATAAATATCTATTGCAATGTAAATATTACTGTTTAGAAAATGTTTGACCCTTTCTAATACAGGAGGCCACACCACATTATATCAGACCGTGCTCTGTCATGTTGCAACATGAAATGAAGTAACAAGAAGTGACATGAACCTTTGTAAAATGCCACAGTGCAGTAACCCATTTTTAATGCTGTCACTATAAACCATGGGAGCAGGTAGAAACAAATCAAACATAACATCTGAACGGGAAAATATTGTTAAAATTACCTAGAGCCTTCAGTTAATATCTGACTGTCAGGCCATCTCTGGCTGAGGTATCAATTCACACCAAGGGATCGTGCAGGTTTGTGACGAGAGCCATTGTGAATCTCATTACAGGGATTGTCACTTCAGCCTTATTTATCAGCACCTCACACAGCATCATGGTTGAGTAAACAAGATGAGTTTTGTCTTGGTAATTTTCTTGAATAACAGTCCCACAGGCCCACCTCACCTCCCTTCCCAGGTCAAGAGGAGTGAATAACAGAGGGCTGATTGGGCATTCCAGAGCCATGCTCACCAGTTCACCTTGCGGTACTTTTGCTCCCTCTACTCTCAAGTTTTTCTCCTCCTAAACTGCCCCAAAACACATTCCTGCTGGGATGAGAAGGCTTTGCCTGGCTCTGCTTTACTACACTTCCCTGAAGAGCAGCAGCATCCAGCATTTATGGCCCTGACATTTCAGCAGTCCTTGGGCCTCTCCTGCAAAGCAATCTTGCACTAGATGCCAAATTATATCCAAAAAGCAAAAGCAGTGCACTTCTCATGAATTTTATAGGCCATTGTGGAATTAAACTGGACAACCAATTTAAGAGTGTAGAGACTGATTCACCAGCATTACTGCTGAGGAATCAAGTAGCAGATTCATTGAATCTGGTGGTTTGGACATAAATAATGTTTAAGGCAATTAACTATGGATTTCAGGCTTGTCCTGAGGACTTTATCAAACTGCAATTTTGCAGCACAAAGGAGGTTTTTTGAGTTCATGCATGGAAATAAAAATTCCAGTGTCACAATGAGATTCTTTTGGTGTATGTTATGCAGCAAGCAGGTCTTGATGACACAACCCTTAATGTGTATGAATAAGCACTATCATAATAAAAGTGATTCTTCTAGTGACACTGGTAAAAACTGCAAAATATTAGGGATTTCTCTTCCATGTGACCTTTCTCTTGAAGTTTTTCTTCTCTTAATGTTCTCCCCACTGAAAGAAAGGTGATAGCAGTGGAGGATATTCAACAACAAACAAGTGAATCTTGAAATCTGATCCAGTATCAGACTCTTGGGATTTTTCCCAATTTAAGGAATTTTTCACAAGCACATATAGGTAGGGAAATTTCCCACAGCTCTCAGTTTTCTAAGGGATGCTGGCCTAATAAACCAGTGATGTAACCTGAGACACGTTGGGGGAGACTTCTGTCCTGTTAAACAGCACAAGAAATTAAGCACAGGCTGGAGCAAGGGAGGTTCCAAGCAGATGTAAGGGAAAACATTCAAAGTGAGGGTGATCGAACATTGGAACAAGTTGCCCAGGGATGTTTTATAGTTTCCATTCTTAGAGGTATGAAAACCAACCAGATTAAGCCCTGAGCAACCTGACCCAACTTACGAGTTGGGTTCACTTCTACCCTAAATCATTCTGTGACTCTCAGCCAGCAGTTTCACACTGAGCAGCATTTGGTGACCTCCCCTTTCCCACTGCTTTGCTACAAAGACTGACTTCAAGGGGTTAAATGCATTTTATTTAGGGATAGAGGATGAATATGAACCGCAGATCCAGAAGAATCACATGCTATTGGCTCATCCACTACATATTTCCTGTTATGAATGCTCCTAAATGTACCGTAAAGATATTCAAAATTGTATTAATTCTTCATGTTATCTTAACATCTGGTCTGAAATTGTAAAGACATATTCTTTTTGGTTCATTATTATTATGTGTACACTGTGAAAGAATTGAGGACTAGCCCAGCTTGCTGCAGGTCATCAGATTTCCTCTTTGACCTTGTCAAAGGTGTCATCTCATCTGTTTGTGTTCAAGACTGCTTAAAAGCCTAAACCTATCCTGCACAAAATAAATATAGGAGGGAAACTCTTAAGAAATGTTCTTTATTCTAAGCCCAATGAGCTATCTTTATTCAATAGAGCTAAGTATTTGACCAGTTTTGCAATAAATAGAAGCTGAAATGTAATTTACCAGCTCTTCATGAATTGTTTATTCATACCCACCCTCGGGATATTCTAGTACTATTGAATTACTCAGTATGATGTTGACAACTAGTTTATTTTTTTTTTCTTCTAATTTCTGCAGCGTGCTGTTATTCGGTATTTAGATCTGAGAACTAATTACTGGGGACATGTGAGAATTTTGCAAAAAAAAAAAAGGCTGTAGACAAGTTAAATAAACCAGGAAAAATTCTACCCTGAATTATAATGGTGCAGCCCAACTCATGACAGCAGAAAGACAGAATGCAGGCAATTAACTATTACTGCAAAATTATTTTTCCATCTGTGACATTGCTTTCTAGATCTCCTAAAAATACACCAGGGTTGGGGGGATTGGTGTGTTTTTCTCCTCTGTTGATGTGGTGATACAATAAACTTCTCTAATAAGGAAGGAAAAAGCATGGGTTAAAAATCTCTTGGCACAAAATGATTTTTCAGGAGGTTAATAGGGAGTGCTATTTACTTTGTCAAAACAATTTCAAGTACAGCTGCATTCCCAACCCCTTGTACAGGACAGAACAAACCCATGATTTCACCAAGACTTCAGAACAATGAGTTAGTTTGGTGAAGATCCTGGTCCCCTGGACTACAGGGAGATTAATAAAGGGTTTCACTGGGACAAAAACCTCTGCCTAAACAGAGGGGCTGAAAAAACCCTACCAAACATGGTCCATTAAAATAAAAAAGATGTTCTTATAAAAGGGGGAGGGCACTAATTAACTGAAAACCATAGCGGCTTTGGTGTTTGACGTGGAAAGATGTAGGTGTGAATTTCAGAACAGGCAGAACGTGCTTGCAGCAACAAAAGGTACAAAGATGAGGAGGGGTATGAAATATGAAGAAGAGAGAAGACTTACGTGCTTATTTTCAGTTTATTTTGTGACAGTCAGTGTTGAGAGACTTGGCAGGTTAAAAATAACATTCTTATTTTGTTACAATTTTAACTTGCAGCATTTCTTTTTCAGAAACAGTGACAGCACTAATTACTTAATTTCCTTAAATATTTATGCTCTAGAATAGTGTAATACTTTATTAAAGGGTTAAAATTAAGGATGATTTTGTGTGCTTTTCTAAAGCAAGGCCCTCTAGTACACAAACAAAGGTAAATTATAAAATGAATATTCTCATGGCATCAGAGCCTCTATATTGCCTATGCCCTACATACTGCAATGCTAAAAAAAATAACCACCCTCATTTTGTGTATCAGGATACCAAGATCTGTATTGTGCTGTATATTTCCCATAGTGGCACACATTACATTACTGGAGTTCTCTCTGATCCTTCCCTCCCTGTCAGAGTTGTAGAATAAACTGAAATATCCATGTGATGCACGAATCACAGAGGGAGCTGTGAAAACTCGAGCAACAGCCATCATTCACTTGTGGCGCTTAAAAAATTTTCATCCTTGAAATGAAAAATCCTCCACCTGAAAAAAACAAACTTGAGGGGGAAGGACCAGGTCCAGCTCCTAAAGCTCCCCATGTAAATAAATGATGGACAATGCTGAGCTGAGCCCCTCTGTGGCACTGCCTGACCCCCAGGCAGGCTCAGGGGATGTTTGCTCACATCCAGCGAGGCCAGGGTTAACAGCAGGGATTTTTATTTCAAAGAAATGCAGTTGTTCTGGCATGATGTGGGCAGGGCCTCATCAGAGAGCTCTGTCACAGCTGCTCTCTGTGCCACCCCATCTCTGTCTCCTGGCGAGTCCCACAGCACCGGGGCTCCTGTCACAGCTGCTCCCTGGTGAGGGTGAGGCCTGCTCAGCTCTGGGCATGGAGGAAGCTGCACTGGGGATCCCAGCTCAGCCTTTGCCCGCCGACGTGACCCAGAGCTGCTTCCCTTCCTCTCCCTTTGCCAGAGGCACCTTTGGTCCCTCAGGTGTCCCTGTCAGGCTGTGGCACTGCTGGGGACATGCTGGGGACTGGCCCTGTCAGGGTGGGCAGGGTATTAAAGCCCTACAGCTCTTCTGGTTCCCAAACTGCTGCCTTTGTGTCCATGCCATGCAGCTCCTTGCACATCAGCTCTGTTAACAACAGGCAGTTTTCCTGCTGTTTATTCCAATATTTAATGAATTGCTCTGTTTTGTGTGGAGTTCTGTGACAGTGTTCACAGGGGTTCTAGGATGAGGGAAGAGATGAGGATCTGACTCCATGTTTCAGAGGGCTTGATTTATTATTTTATTATATATATTACATTAAAACTATACTAAAAGAAGAAAAGGTTTCATCAGAAAGCTACCTAAGAATAGAATAGGAAAGAATGATAACAAAGGTTTGTGGCTCGGGCTCTCTGTCCGAGCCTGCTGACTGTGATTGGCCATTAATTAGAAGCAACCAACATGGGCTAATCAAAGATCCACCTGTTGCATTCCACAGCAGCAGATAACCATTGTTTACATTTTGTTCCTGAGGCCTCTTAGCTTCTCAGGAGCAAAAATCCTAAGAAAAGGATTTTCCATAAAAGATGTCTGCGACAGAGCTCTCCTCGTGACGCTGCCAGAGGTTCCTCAGTTAGTCCATCACGAATGTCCTGCTTCATTGCATTCCTGCTGCACTGACTGGATCCCACTTCTGCTCAAATTCCTAATCCCAGCTGTTTTTATAGCCAAATGGCAAAGTGTGGAGGTTTTTCTTCTGGAGCTTTGAGCTGGTAGTCCAGAAGGGCACAGCTCTGCCTCTGGAATTCAAGTTTTAAACAAAGCAGAGAGTTTTACAGATGAATTACAGAGTGTGAGAGCAAGCAAAGCTGTCACAAGTCTTAGTAGCCACGATTAACTCATCTGTTCATTATGAAACATCAATATTAATATTTTATTCACCCATAACTTCAAAGCATGAAGGCAGCCTAACAAAAAAAGACTAAACATCTTTCACATCTCTGCTGTCTCGCTCTGATTGCCCACCAAGAAGTGGCAGTGTGTCTTTGGGACATCAGTCTAGGATTCAACAAGTCTCTTGGCACTCCAGGAGTCAGAAATCTCTCCTTGGTCCTCAGCAGGTGCCAGCAGTGAAGCCTGTATCCCTTTCAAGTTTCAGATGACATGGTACACAGCTCTGAAGTTCAGGCTGTGGAGTAATGCAGATCTGGCCGGAAGGGAACCATCATATTCATCATTACAGCTTTAGAACTCCTCTCACCCTTCAGAGCTGTTGTCCTCTATGAAATGCAAAGTGCCTTTGAGAAAGCATCATTTATTAATAAGATATATTCTTTTAGATTTTGGCAGGTTCCATTCCAAAAAAAGGCCCTGTGTGTCCTTATGTAATGAAACACTGCACAATTCATGTCTCACCTCCTGCCAGTGCTTTAGAAATAGGTGGAAATGAGTAATTACCCATAAATGGTAGCATTCCTCCATTACTTTCAGAGAGTATTTGGCAGGGAGCATTTAGGCTTAAATGTTTTTTTAAAAGGTAATACCATTCATGGACTTGTCATGTTCAGAACTTTAACGTGTCCCTTAAACTACTCAACCAATTTATTACAAAATTACTCCTCTTTTTTCAAGTTAGCTCTTTTTACTTCTGTTGCTCTGTCTAATACATACTTAAATCACTATTATTAAGTTCTTTGTATATGCCAGGGCATCAGAATATAGAAATAAAGATTGCTCTGAGTGGTAGTTAAAAAGAAAAAAAGGTTATGCAGTTATTTTTCATGTAATAACATTGTGGAAGCCTCTGTTTTAGAGATCTCCTCTCTTCCACAGTGACCTCATATGCAGCCACTGGCCTGGGATAATGTAACTATAAATTTCATAAAGCTGCATTCAAGCTGCAGTCACAGATTTGGGAATTGATTTCTTCTGATGGTCTCAAAAAGCTGGACTCTTCAGGAAGAGTGAAGAGTAATTTATATTATCTTAGCTTTACCTTTTAGAAGTGTGTTAGATGCTGGTGTTCTAGTTATAGAGTTAGAAGAAAATGTAGCTTAATACTTAAAAGAAATATATTTATAATTTTTCTACATTTCTCAAAGATGCATCAGATTTTTATATAACCTCTTGTAATATAAACTAATATGCTACAATTCAGCTAAAAAAAAAATAACATTGTGCTTGTGCCAACGCAGCTGAAATGTCACTGAGCAATGGTGTCGTTCAAAGCCCAAATCACCAGTGCAGTGCAAATATTGTGGGGTTAAGTAGCAGTTCATTTAGTTTTGCAGCCCTAATTTTGTTCAGGCAGAGGATGCCTCTCAGTTTGCATTTCCATTTTCTACAGGATGTACACATGGCAGTTTTGTGAAATGAAGGACAAGAACAGGGCTCTTGCTTGATGGATTCTGGAAGCTGTAAGAGCACCTTCCTTAATTTCTGTGGGCACTGAACCAAAAGGCTGCAATGCACTGCATTGCAAAACTGCCACAGGGAAACTTTTTTGTTTTAAAATATATAATGAGGCCATATAGGTGTGCTAGTGGAGTTTTGAGTCTTCTCATCTTAGTAGGGTGTGGGTATAAGTAAGGGAGTTCTCTGCTTCCTGTCAGAATGCATAGAAAAAGTATTTGAAACTGGTGTAGTTTGAACTATTTTCTGCAGTTAGTACTCAAAATAAATAATCCTCACTAACTTGGTGGAAATGACCGATTGTTCCCCAAGCACCACTTTGTATTTGGAACATGGACTCTTGCTGGTGTGCTTAAAACAGCACAAACAACCCTTTGCTGTAGAACTTCAGCTAGGCATTAATCACACAAGAGTTTTACCACTAAATGTTTTGGTATTGATTAATAGGCTGGAATTTGAAAGTTTTAAAACGCTCTCTGAATGTCCACACAGTGCATGTCTGGGCACATGGGCAGTGCTCTGAGCTCAGGTTTCAGTGCCCCTCCCATTAACTCTCATTAAACAGCTCCCCACCTTCCTCTCTTCCAGGACCTAAAGTGACTGCAACAGATTTCACATTCAGAAATAAGTCTGATAGGCACGATAATAGAAGCCCCTTGATTTAGTATGTTAGATATGAACATAAAAGACATCCATAATGAAAAACATGGATTTGGGGGGCTGAAGGAAAAATGTCCTTCATGGGCTGGGAACTAAATTATCCCATTTGCTCTCCGACTGATGAGCTCCAGCAGTGACAATTATCAGGGTTGTTCCTGACATGAGTCCCCTGCCCCTTTCCTTCCTGAAGCAGCAGATCAAGATGAGTTTCCCCATGTGTTGCTCCAGTTCCTGAGCTGGTGGGTGACCTTAGCCAGCAGTGTGATGTGTTTGGGCAGAGGCTGTGCCTCCCCCATCCTGCAAGCCTGCCCTGCATTCCCTTCCCTTGGGTCACCAGATGTGAGTCAGCGTTCCCTCCTGGAAGAGTCTACAGGAGTTACTGAAACTTCCTAAAAAATCTGTGATAAGGCTTGGCTGGAAGGAAATAAACAAAATCCCAAGTGCCATGAAGCCCAGTGAGCTGTGCTGTTTCTCAGGGACAGGGGAAAGCCCAGGTGGAGCTTGGCTGGTGGCTGGGCTGATGAGGCCGAGAGCATCCGTCAGGGAAAGGGGGTGAGGACAGAGGACCAATTCACAAGAAATTTCCACAAAAGCAGTGGATATTTTAAAATGTCAGGAGAGAGAGGACATTTCCATTAAAAACAGGATTCTAACATTTAAAATAACTATCCCTGCCATAGTCCTCAGCAGAAGATCAAAGCACCATCACTTTAACATCAAAAAGCATATTCAGCTTTTTCTTTTTTTTTTCTTTCTTTTTTTTCCCCAGTGAAAAACACCCCTTGGTGCATGCAGGGTTGTTTTCCTTTTTTTTATTCCTCTCCAAAAGACTCAGACATTCAGACTCTAGGATAGAGGCTGTTCCCATCCCTTTTTTTCAAAAGTTGTTTGACAGCTGATCCTGGGAGGATCTCTCAATATATTATGTTATGTTATGTTATATTATATGTTATGTTATATGTTATGTTATATGTTATGTTATATGTTATGTTATATGTTATGTTATGTTATATTATATTATATTATATTATATTATATTATATTATATTATATTATCGAATTTATTCTAATTTAATATAATATTTATTATAAGCTGCAATATTTGGAATTTTGAAGCTGAATTTTAGCCTTTGAGGAGGGAGAGTATTCAATCTTTTAAACTGCAGTGGTGTAAGAGATTACTTCAGCAATTTGCCACAGACCATTTTTCAAAGAGACAATGAGGCATTTGTGAGCAATATATGGCAGGAATAAGCTTCAATTTTTTCATGCAACAATTTTGGAAGAAACACTGTTATGTATATGCAGTTTACATGGTACTTAAAATAGCTCAGCCAACCTACAAGGGTATAAAGTCAATTTTTCAAATATAAATCTCAATTTCAGGTCAAGCTGGAAAAAGAAAATAAAGCAATTTAGAAATACCACTCACATTTTTTTTCTCTGAATTTGTAAGCTTATGTGTAGCTGAAAGCCAAGCTAAATTCTGAGCTACTTTAAGGAATTTGTTCTAACCCATCTGGTATACAAACACTGCCATTTAGTGTCTTTTCAGCATTTTCCACAAGGTCAGAGTTGCAGCTAAGACTATTTTTCTAAGGTAAATTTTCAGTGTAAAGTCTATAAGAAAAAGAGTAAAAACAGGAAAGAAAAAAAAATCCATGTGAAATTTCTTGTAAACCGCCTGTACTGCTGGGATACCTCCCCGAATTTATCCATCATCAGACTGACCAGAACAGCTTTTACTAAACAGAGATTTGTATGTGGTAGAACTAAACACATCCAGGTAAGGGGAGCTTCAGTGCAAAAAATCAGATAGATTCTTCTAAAATTTAAAATTTTTGGAGGTTACTGATTGACAAATATTATGCAGATGCTTCATAGCAATCACAATGCTTAATTTATATTCCAGAGGCACACATTTGTTCACCATGATTTTCAATGTCTAAGCTATAATGAGTGTTTTGATGATGCAAATGGCATCCAGATCTATTCTATTCTATTCCATTTTGTTCTGTTCTAAAATTCTGCAAATGATGATGTTTGGATTTGTGGGGGAAAAAAAAAAAAGTTTAAATTGCTTTGTGTTCTCACTCTGTTCACTGCTGATGTAAAACACTGTGTGGTGCAGCATCAGCATGGACTGCAGATGAAACAGAGGAAAATGAAGCTAGCAGTGTTTTCCCTTCTTCAGGGAAGATCTGTGGTGGTAAATATAGTGCCAATAGGAGAAAAGCCACCATGTTAATGCACCTCATAATAATGGCTTCTTCATTCATTACTAAACCAACTGTTCTGCCCCTTGCTGTCACAGCAGAAGGGAAATTTCAGCTACCAGGGCCCACAACATCTTTATCTGTTTTCTGTCTTTGCCCAGACCCAAATGACACAGTGACAGCCCCTGGTGCTGGGGACTGAAAGTTTCAGCACCCATCCAGTTCTCCCTGTCACTTCAAAGATATGGGCTAAGCAATTTCTTGTTATGGCTGAGGTGAAGTTCTGAAAAATAAATTACTGGAGAGGTAGAGCAAATTCATTTTGCTTACAGATAAGTATTTTAAAAACTAAGCTATTGCAAGAGCAGTGATCGGCTTCCTCCAGCTTACTCTGGAAGTGGAAGAAATGCACAAGCATGTTTTTGGATCTTAAAGCTGTCCAGGCAGCCCAGCTCATTTTCCTGTAGTGCAGAACATCCTGCTGTAAGTGCTATATATACACATCACTGCAGTGATTAGGCTGGCTCAGGTTATTTTAATTCCAGTATATTCACCTTCCACTACACCAGATCTAACTGAACGCTTTATGATGGACAAATGGAAGTCAAAATATTCAAGGAAAGCACAACTTTTTAAAATTTTGAGCTATAAAAATAAATTTTAAAATCTGTCCAATTTCATTTCTGAAAGTTTTCAGCTTTCTGTTTTTATTTTGCTGCTGAAATCCTAAAAATCTGCCAGGCATGCTGCTGACCCTGCTCAAATCATACTTTTCTGTGTGCATACTTTTATTTTTAAGAAAAAGCAGTATCAGCTGGAGAGAAATCACCTATTAGTCTGTGAAAAGTGAGGTTCAGTATTTATAAAGACATGCACCCTTTGTAGATTCAGATGGAGAAATTTTCAGTGTGCCCTGCAACCTGCTCCAGATGTGGAACTGAGAACTGAGGCTTCTTGAGGTCCTTTCACTGAGTTCATTTGGAAGAGGAAGGGACTGAATATTTCCTCCCACAGCTTTGTTGATAAAACTGAAATCCAAACTTGTCAGTTGCTCTTGAATGTTGTTTGATGTTTTCCTTCTGAACTTTGCCTGTTCCCATTTGTTTCAGACAGACTGCTGAGACTAATAAGGGACTTTGAGAAACCTGGAATTTTCTCCTTTAGGCTCATATGTGAGCTTTCTTTACATTTAGGAAAAGTGAGTTAGAAAATATCCCACCCACATCCTGTTTTGTGCTGCATCAATCCCTTGTGCCTAAATTATTCAATATATTTTTTGTAAGGATGGGCCCTTTCATTTTTTTAATCTTTATCTGCTTTTGTAGCTTTTCCAGCATGGGAAATCAGTCTATAACAGCAAAACCCACGCTGGTTTTTTTTCTCATGTGTTCCTAAACACATTAATGTTTGTCTGTGATTTTCGTATCTCTACAAACTCTATTATTTTGCTTGTTTTCCCTTTTATATGTGCCTGGCTATATCAGTTGCAGGTGTGTTATCAATTATAAAAGTGTTTAAGACTACAGAAGCACATTTTTATCCTTTTCCTCCCCTCTCACCTGTTATACCTCATTCCCATTAATCCAACAGCCATCTCTTTTCTTCTCAAGTCCCTCACAAGTCTGAGCTGCCTCTCAAAGATCTTCCTTCTGCTCTGAGGAGACATTTAGGCACAGCCCCATAGCACGAGTGTCCTCTGTCCATCCTCCTGGGATGTCCTTTGGAATGGAGAGCTTTAGGAACAGGAAATGTGGGCTCACAATTGGCTGTTTTCCACCGCTGTGTCTCAAATTACTCCTTGGCAAACTTCCACAAGGTTCAGACCTTACCAAAGCAGATCTGTATCCCAGACTGCATTTCCAATGTGCTCTCGTGAGGAATCAATCCTTAGTTGATGCAATGCATCATCGCAACAGTGTCAAGCAAGAAAAAATGTTCTTTAAGCAGCTTTCTATCATACATGTTGTTAAAATGAGATTGTAGTGATGCAATGGAAAATATTCATGGTGAGTTCTCTGTATATCATTGAAATCATTATTAATGCAGGGTGATGTCATTTATTGTAATCTAAGACACAATAATTCAGGTTCCAGCCCAAGTTGTTGAAAGCTATTCCATTTTACCCAGATAATTTTGTTGCTTTTATTTATTTAGTGCTACTATTGTATTTTATTTTTTCAGTCAAGTCTTACAAGCAACAAAGAAAAAAAGAACAAGACAGAGTGCTTTTTATATTTGCAACTACTGTATGAGAGTATTTTTCTTGTCAAACCTGAGTTGAAAATTGAACCAAAGGAAACTTTTAGTTTGGGTTGCTAAAGAAACAAGGCTTAAGTGATTATGCTGTCTGCTGTTTTTATTGTGCTGCCTCCTGTCTGCTTTCCCATGCCAGTAGCTTGTTAATCTGCTGGGCAATTTCAAACAAATATGACTGGAGGTAAAGCTCTAAAAATGTGTTAGGTATGTGCATGCCTTATGAAAGTGAGAAGATAGGGCAGGAAGATAAAGCTTAAAGCCCTAACTGAGGGGAAAATGGCCCTGTGAATTTAACCCCTTTACCAGGTCTCACACAAGGGCAGGTTTCATAATTCCTGCTATTCTTTTGAAGTGTAAACATAAAAGAAGAGTTCCTCAATTGACATTTCCTGAGTGTACTGTCCACAGCTATTAATTTTATAGTGTCTAGCTGCCTGCCAAAGGTTCATTCAAAGCATTTGCTTTGAAATCCAATTCCATTATTGATGACCAAAACACCAGTGCATGGAGCCCATGGAACATTCTGTCTGTCACAACAAATCACTAAGTGACCCTCTTGAAAATACCTTTAATGAAGGAGTTCATGTGTAGTTGCCATCTCCTCACATGTTGGCTCCTTTCTATTTTGACCTGGATCAGAAGTTTGAAAAATAAAGTTTTTCATCATGTACAATATAAGTTTAAGTAGTTTTGGTCTTTTTACTGGACTGGTATTTTTCTTTTTTGACAATAAATCTGGGCATAGATTTCATCTGGATCTTGAACCAAAGTTTCATAATCCAAGGAGCTGTTTATTATTCTTATTATTATAGGTTTCCAAATTAAAAACTGAAGCGGGGTACAAATGTGCATTTTTCTCCCTGTGGTATTTTTCACATAGGTGTTCTCAGTTGTATTAAAAACATTAAAATATGGAAGACAGTTTTTTTAGATTTAAAAAAAGGCAGGAAATCTAAGTAGCATCTCTGTACTGGGCATGCAGTGACCTGGGTGGTTTAATATCTGTGGGATATAGAGTTGATATTCAGCATTTTTTGAGTAGCAGCAGCAAATTACATCATATCTGCAAGCTCAAAGTTGTGTGTATTGGTTTCATGTTCTTTTCTTGAAAAGGAATTAATTTTAGTTGTTTATTTTAGTTCGGGCTTTACAAGGAACTTTTAAAAATCCACAAGGCTCTTAATTGCACTCAATAAATGACTCATTCATTCAGTATTAATTCATACATAGTATATCAACCTCTAATTTCTGTTTGATTTTAATTATAATACTCCTTGGGCTTATTTCCTCACAACTTTAAAAGTGACATTTGCATTAACTTAATAACCTTTAGAAAATAAATGAGAAAGCAGCAATGCCTTTAATAAATGTTGTTCATAAAGTACCATTGTAACAGGATGCTTAATTAGAAATATTGTGTGGTCAAAATGAGAACAGAAATGAGGGAGACAGAGAATGTTTCCTTGCTGGTAGCAACATCTTGAATAGTCACAGTAATGCTAATAATTCTTGCTATAGCTACCCAGACATGCTGCAGGATTTTCAGTAATATTTGCAGTTTCCTAACTTATAAATGCAGGAATTGGTGAATGTGTCAAAAATATCAAGTGCAGTGGTTTATTGTTGGTCCTGTATTCACTGGGGGAGGCAAAGATGTAGTTAATGAGCTTTATGGTACTTTGCCAATGTCTTGGCCATCTTTTATGGATGGGAATTTCCTTAGAAACATCATTATCTGGGGATTTTTAATTTTTTTTAATAAGAAAGCAGTGCAGAAGCCTGGTTTATTTGCCAGGTAATATTCATGTTTCATAGTGATTTGGGCATAAAGTACGTATTACTTTCACAAATGGGCTTCCTAGGTGAGTATTTCTTAATGAGATTTAATGAAGACATTGAATCAGGAGGAGAAGAGCATTTAGCATTTGGGAGCAGAGCAGTGACAAAGATGAAATAGCAAAAGGAAAAGAAGTGCTGACGAGTGAAGGATTTGATAAATGAGAGCTTGAGATCAGCACATCTGACAAGAGAATGGGGAAGGAATCAAAATGTAGTTTTACAGAGTTCTTGTTCAGTTGCTGAGGTGCACTACACTAAATGTTTATTTATGGATCCATTTTTCCCCCATTTATTTCCCTGTGTTTGGATTTACTCATTCAATCAGATAAATCTGCTTGCACATAATAAATGGAAGATAATCTCTGTGTGAATTGCTTTAGTGAACTCTGTGGGGGGATAGCACTTAATTGTAACAAATGAAATAAAACTGACATAAAAGACAGCAATCACTTCAAAGTAAACACACTATCCTAAGCAACTTCTGTGGCTTTAAAGTGAAGGATAACTTCTACAAGGTGTTGGTTTTAATTGGTTCTTTGGGAGATTTCTTTATAAATTTCTTATAAATTATAAATTAATTTACATTTAAATGCCTCCATTCGCTGCTGAGTTAGCCCAGAACTTGAAAAACAGCAATATCATGTTCTTAGAAGTGTCGCTGACTCTGCTAATGATTAGAATATTTCCTGAGCCATCCCGCTCTTTACTGCTTTGTAAAATTTCTAGGCCAAATGTTTAGGTCCCAGTGAGCACCATAACATACTGCTGATGGCTTAATTCAGGATCTGTAGTGCTGCTTGACTCAACTGGGTGGAAGAAACATAAAGAAAAAAAGCTCAAGCTCAGCATTTTATCAAAGAGAAGTGTCAAAAGAAGAGAAATATTTACATTACTGAAGTGTTCCTCCAGCTTAATGGCCATACATAAAATACAAAAATAACTAAGAATATGTAATTAAACAGGAATAAAGTGTATAAATTAATTTTGATGTTCTTTTTCACATTGTATGTCTAGTCACTGAGATTTTGAAAAATTAATCTTGTAAATAAATCCCAATGACTACAAATAGCGAGGCAAACAGGGGAGAGTCACATCTATCTCCTTCCCCATCTTTTTAATCTGAAAGATTGGAAAAATCAAAGATCTCTTTCCCTTTTTTTTAATTATAGTCTGTGATCCAAAGCAGGGAAAAGTATTTGCTGCTGCACACAGACAGCTCCATTCATGCTTTCAGGAGGTGCCTTGTTCTCCACAGACCACAAAATAGAAATACATTTATTTAGCTGGGACGTTCAAATGGAAATGCCAGCCAATATTAGTGAAGTAAATCTAAGCAAAGATAGATTTTGTGCAGAAGTGGCTTATGAAAGGAAAACCAAACCACCTGCAGCAAGCCATGCTGAATAACAGAAAAATATTGATGCCTCAGTGTAAGAGCAAAAAGCTTAAAAATCCAAGAAAAGACATAATGTGTTTATATGATCTCAAATTTCTATTTATGTTGAAGAGGAAGCTTTGTGACCAGCTCTGTTACAGCAGCCTCAGACAGCTCAGGACTGTGTGCTCTTCCCTTCTTCCTCCAGAACTGGAAAATCCTGCCACAAGATACTGAAGCCAGGATGGACTGCAATACTTTAAACTGTTGGGGGTTTTTAATATGTGGTCAGAATGAAGTGTAGGGAAAAGACTTTTTTTTATTACAGAAAGGCTTTGCAGATAAAATTATTTAATTAGTGGGAATGTAAAATATTCAGGTGTTCCATATGGGAAAAAAATTAACTTTGGAAAAAAAAGAGAAAATACTTTATTTGCCAAAAGAAAATGTAGCCACAACTGAAGTCAGTCTTCAAGGTGTCTCCCTCTATGTGCTCTGAGGGTACTCACCCTATGGCAATTAATGAGGGAGATGGGATTTCTCTGCAGAATTTTGTTATTTCCTTTGAAAATGCAATCAATCATGAGCAGTGCAGAAGTTCCAGTATTGAGCAGATGCTCTGTACAGAGTTATATAAATGAGGCTTGTCCACTTGAGAGGTTTCTGTATATGTTCCCTCTATTTTCCTATAGTAAATATGCCTCTGGTGAATAATCTGGATACATTTGGTCTCAGACCCTAAAGCTCTATCTTTACACTTTAAATCAAAATTGTAGTGGTGAACCATGATAAAACCTAATGAATGGACTGTAGGGAAAAGGCTTTTTGTTTACAGAAAGTCTTTGCAGATAAAATTATTTAATTAGCGGGAATGTAAAGCATTCTAGGTGTTCCATCTGGAAAAAAATTAACTTCAGAAAAAAAGAGAAAATACTTTGTTTGCCACTTTGTATTGTACTTGCCATGGCCACTGTGTTTGCACAGCCAACTAGTGTAGGAAAAAACAATCAAAGTGAAAAAGTATTTAGAAAGAAAGTAATTTTTTCTGGTTTTCCTACATTTATTTCATGAAATACTACTACAATATAACTGCCAACATTTGTGTTTATTGAAACCCCTATTTATTTCCAGATATGGGACCTCATTACGCTAATAGTATACTATTATGTAAATGTATTTTCTATAAATGTCTAGTATCTGTAAGTAGTTTAGTCTCAATGTCCCTAATGTAATATATCAAACAATAACTCATTTGTCAAAGAGAGACAGTTCATTAGTATTCAGCAATCATTTGGACAGAATAAAACAGCAACAGTATAAAAATTGATGTTGCGAAACTTAACAAATGAGGGAATAAGGAAAGTGTGATTCAGGAAATTGCAGGCCTGCCCTCAAGGGCCATTTTTAGGTCACTTGTCTGCATTTTAATATTACATCTGTTTTACAGAAAGTCTCCAAGTTATTAGGTTGGGAGGGAAGCCAATTTGCAACCGTGACATCAATATCCAGGGGGCTCAATAAATGGGAACATAACAACACTTGGGACAGAGTCTGGGTGAAAAGGTGTCACACTGCCAACTGTGGCATTGCAACTCAGTTTTGCAATTAAATTATTGAATCATATAAACCTTAACTTTTAACGTTTAAATATTGGGAGATGTGCTTTTGAAATCTCTTACCTTTTGAGACAAGAAAGAAGTGTGTGTGTGTGTGTATGACCTAAGTTATGGCACTTTGTGCATTAACTTTAAAATTCAGTCACTGCATGGATACATCCAGGTGTGGTTTATCTACTTGTGGGTAAGCTGGATAAGATGCCAGCTCCACAATTGATGTTAGCCTCTCTGCACAGCTGTCAGGCATGTGTTATTCTCTGTTTCTTGCATGGTGTTCTGTTTCTTCTCAGATCAGTAATTTCTGTTGTTCTCACATGTGTGGGTCTGTCTTAACACTGGTTTGCATCACCTGATTTGTAGAGATACAGAACTTTCGCTGGCCCAGTTAAGTGAAGCACTTACAAGGGATTTCAAATTATCTGGAAGCACCTGGTCTATCCTTACCACTGTAAGGGTTGCTTGAATATGAGTCTCCTTTACATGGAGAGTTTGAAGGATGCTCTGTGTGGCCTTTAAATACCTTACTTGGCAAAGTTGCACCTTCCTCTCTAACTCACAGAAAATGTCAGCAGCAGATTTTGTGGATCTGTTTGTATTTCTCCATAATGTTCATCTCAGGTCAGAGAACAGCACTGGTGGAGTGAGTACTCTTCTACTCTTTGGTTGTTTTTGCTCCAATCATTGTATTAAAAAGAAATGGGCATATTCTAAAGCAATCCATTGGTTTTGAGATGGGATTTGTGCATGTTACTTTTAATTTGGTTTTTGACCTTAAAATAAATGAGCCAGATAGGTGCTCAGGTACTGAGAAGTGGATTTCCTGTAGGCTTAATCCAGGCCTCTATTGTCAGGCTTATTCATGAGGATGTATCTGTTCATTTGATTCAATATTCTGTTCCCCTGTTATTTTTCCTTCCAAAAGCACTGTAACCTCCATTCATCAAGTCTAAGATTAACCATCTATGGCTTTTCCAAAAATACCAAGAGCTACACAGTTGCTTTTGAATCAGAATTAGAATAAAACCTTCTTATAATGCTTTCTCTTTTATATTCAGCACCCTCATTTCCATCTTTCACAGCTAAATCAGGTTATTTAGATTACAGCAAGGTCTGAACCAACTCAGAAGAAAAAAAATTATCTACAGAGCCTATTTACATTTCTTTAATGAAACACTACGTTGGCTTTGTATAAAAAAGATTTTTTTAAAGACAAAAACCTTAATGTGATAAGCATAATACTATTGTGAGGTAAAGATAAGCCTAAGACTGAAGCTAGTTTTTGAAGAAAAGAAAAAAGATTGTTCAGAGCATGTGGATGACAGTTAATTGCCATGTCAGTGGTCACTTTAAATAACACAGAGAAGGGAATAATTCCACTGTGGTATTTAAGGCACTGACCACACCACAAATCACCTTCCCCATCTCAAAGTGCAGCTGTGATAACAGATGTAAACACTGGGCTTGTTCTGTGTTTTCCAAGCACAAAATAATCTGATAATTTATTTGTTTTAACTATTATTATTTTACAAAAACATGGAAGTTACCCCCAAATCTGAATCAACAGCATTTCATTGGTTGGTAGATAGTAGCCAAAATATGGCCCATTGATTTTCTCTCTAGCAACAATAATTTCCTTTCCATATGGAACACCTACAGAATGAATTTAAATAAAGCTGTCACTCTTTTTTATAATAAGGGACTATTATCTGTCTGTGCATAAAGAAGGGAATCCTCCAGCTTAAGTCTCTGTTTTTCCAGCCTCTACTCTCATGATGGGAAAGACGTGCCTGCCCAGCCAATCTCCAAACCCAGGGAAAAAAATTGCAATTTGATGCAGTCCATTCTTTTAATGGTGCAGTAATTGACAGAGGAGGAGGTTTCCAATATTGTGAGAATGTGACATGAAAATATCTGATACATGAGAAATAACCTGCCATTCCTGAGGTAGTTTAAAACCCAGGCATTGAGAACAGATGCTATCTAGTGACACTCTTTTCAAAGCATCATCTCTGCTGACAGGCTGCTGTGCTGCTTTGGTGAGCAAACAAGAAGTGTTACAAGTGCAGCTGATGAGCAGGCACAGATTGTGCAGCCATGAGACTGAAGCAGGATTTATCTCTGCGTTAATACAATGCTGAAATATTAAAATCTAGCCTCATAAGTACCTGTTGGAGATGTAATGAGTCATTCATCAGCAATCTGCTAATGACTGACTGCAGATATCAGGTGTGGATTTACAGGAGCCCTAGGATAGCCATGCTAATGACAAGGTTTTTAGTTATTATAACCTGTAATGTTTCTTAAGGGCAATTTTGGAGTCTGCATTATCTCTTGTTACTGTAATTTTAGAACTTCTGGGGGTTTGAGCTTGTTTTTCTTCCTTTCAAAGGACCTCGATGTAAGTGTCTTACAACAACCTCAAAGATTTCTGCAAACACATGTTGTTAATGATATGTACATCATTTTATACCAGTAGACATCAAAATAATCCTCAGCAGAGACAATTGTAATCCTCATCTCTTATGTGGGAATGGTGAGACTTGGAGCTGTGATCTGCCTGAGGCTCAGGGGAGAGGATGCAGCTGACAAACCAGGAGAGGTTTTCCACCTGCTGCTAGAGAGATGCTGTGTATCCAAACATGCTCAGGCAGGGCTCTGGAACTGCTGCTTATTTCTCAGTCATGGACTAATTGAAACAACAGACAAGAGGAAAATCCAAATTCAATCCATGTATAGTTATGCAGACAGCTTGCACATGTTACACTAGGTAGGAATTTAGCCCTAGTTTGACTATTGATAAAAACACAGTCCAAACTCAGAAATATGTATTTGCCTCCTCTTCTGAATGATTTGTCTTACCTTCCAATAAGGAGATTAATATATATGTCAGATTTTGGGAGGAGTTCTTTGCACCGTGTTTCTGAAGCTGCTTGTGCAGTCATGTTGTGTGACCAGTTCAGAGCTGCTGTAAAAGACACAGCTGCCTTTAACCCCAGGGATTATTGCTTAGTCACACAAAAATATGCACAAATATATGGTCTATGTGTTTGTGTCTGTTACAAAACAAGGCACACAGAACTGAAGACCAAGCAGGAGCTACCAGGTTATAATGACAGGGGAAAAAATCACTGGTTAAAACAGAACTAAAACACAGCCTGGAGGTGCCTCTGGTAACATTTTTGACCTTCCTCTAATTGGATCCAAACACTGAAGCCTTTGCTTGATTCTTCAGAAGAATTTTTACCAGTCCTTCTCTTAAAATTTACCAAGCCAGGAAGATAAGGAGGTGAAAGAAATACCCACACACCAAATCCTCAGTTTATTTGTGCTTTGGCATCATTACCTGTCAATACAATTAATGTGATGTCCTTCGTGCTTTACAGTGTCAATATGAAGGCAGGCTTAGACAGAATGATTCTTCAGATATTTTATATATGAAAACTTGAAAATATCAGCTTACTTAACAACAAAATAGTTTGCCTTAAAACAAAAAAAAAAAAAAAAAGAAAAGAAAAAAAGGTAACCAAAAAAACTCAACAAAAAGGTAACTGGTAGTTAAAGTGTCCAGAAACTGTCCCAAACTAGGACAGCATTCTATAACCTCCAAGGCCTTTTGGAGCTCCCCAGCTGCTGGCAGACAGCAGTGCCAGCCAGACACAGAATGTGCCTCTCCACCTTCAATAACAAATAATTCTCCTACAGAGCCAGCAAAGTTCTACCAATTGCTGCTGTAGATTAATGCAGAGGGAGAGTAAATAGGGCCTGATGGTCCAGCAGATGAAGGCAGAAGGCCCAAAGTGATAAACTGCACTTCTGGCATGGGAATAATTCAGTCACCCTAATCAGGCACTGTGCATGCAGAGTTATCCATGCTTAGCACCATCCCCTCAGCTGGAAGTCCATAGAAAGATTATTTACAGTGAATAAGACTTCCAAGTTGTTCATGTTTACAGACTTCCATCTGATAGAGCTCAGTGCATTACCAGCCTCCAACTTTCCAGATCTTGAATTTCCTGGCTGGTGAACTATTAAAATGCAGATTAACTAAACTTCAAACAGATTTATTGCAGATGGCTCCTGCAAAATCCTTTTGGATTACCTGCCTCCGGACATCATTTCCTAGTCTGTAGGGGTTCATTAAGGACAGATTTAAATGAGTTAGCTGGGAAAAGGCCAACAGGAAGAGTATGTTGAAAATTATTCATATTATTATGCTTGATCTAGTGATATAGATTTACCTTTTAGGAATATTTCAAGTTTCTCATTTGCAGTAATGAATAAGGCATGCAAGCATGCCTCGTGGATCGTGGTGTTGTTTAGGAGTGCATTTCATAACCTCTGAGTTATTTGTGGCAAGGAAAGTCACCCGTGCTGAGGGTGCAGAGAGGAACAACAGCCTCAGTGCACGTCCCTCCAGTTCTCAGCTGCAGCAGCTCCATCTCCCTCTGAGCAGAGCCTTCAGATTCCAAACATGGCCATGGAGCATTTTGCTTTGTTTCTGTCCTCTAACCCGTTTCAAAATAAAATTAGCCTGGGGGTTATAAAAACAAAAATAGCAATGTTTAGACTTACATGATTCACTAATTGTGCTGCCATTTGGTTCTTGCAAATTGCCTCCAAAGCTCTGAAGTTTTTCTTTTTTTTTTTTTTTTTTTTGGAGATGTAGTTAATCTAAATTTATGCGGGAGCGCTGTAATGACTTCTCCTTCAGACTATGAGGGGTTTTTAATCACTTTCAACATTTAGCCCCTGATTGGGCAAAGCACTTAAATCTAAGCACTTGGGTGCTCCAGCTCCTTGCTGAATTGGGACTGAGGACTAAATGCTGAATTCTTGGCTGCCTCAGGTTTTTAAAGAAGCTGGATGTGCAGCCCTGTGAACAGGCATAATTTTGAAGGTATTTAGCAGATGGGGACTAAACTGGGGCTCTGGATGTGTCTGGCAGTACCAATGGAGCAGCAGAATCCAGGATCTCTCTCTTGGTCTCAGGTACCTCCCTGCTTGTGCCACTTAAATGGCACCATCCAGGCTCTAGATTTTATTCTGTACTTACACAGGCTAAATACTGATAATATGAGCTATATAATACTGATAATATGAGCTAATACAGTGCTCATAAGTTGTTTGAAACCACTTTCCACTTCAGATCTCTAAATGTCTTATTCATTACCACAAATTAAAAACTTGAGAGTATTTTGACAGTGTCAAGCGCTCAGTCCAAATACTCCACATGGCATCTTGATCCAGCTCACTTTGACTTCAGTGGGTACAGAAAACAGTTTGGAAGTTCTATCTATTTCCAAGCTGGAGCAATGTGTTCCATTGCCAAAAAAGCTGCCAAGCACTGAGGAGTGTTAAGGGGTTTGGGCTGACTTGTGCATGAGCTGGCTATAGTCTAACAGATACAGTTCAGATATTGAACCCTGGCCTCCAGTGATGAAAATTCAGTGTGTTAAGAGTGACAGCAGCTTGCTCTTCTGACTAGAGCTGACCCTCACACCTGCTTCAGCAGTTTTGTATTCAGTCTCTGTGTGCTCAAAACCAAATTTCCTACCACGTTTCCATCTAAAATGTGCTCCTTCACTGCTGCAAACAGATGTTTTTGCAGCTACGCTTGTGCAGGTTAACAACCACAGTAGTAAAGTGCATGTGGGTTTTAGATTTTATCCCCTTGAGCTCTCATAAATGCTCTTTTCAGGCTCTAATGGCATTGCTGATGTGTGTGTGCAGGTGTCAGTTGTGTTGAAGTATTCTTGCAGGCATTCATGGCTGCACAGGATTGATGAACGTGGCAACTGGGGGTTGAATAGCAGGTGCTGAAAAACTACCTCTTTTTCTTCCAGGTTTTAGTTTTCTAGAGCTCTTTGACTGCAGAACTATTCAATTGTATTTCAAATACAGCTTTCTTTTTTATTTTTATTTGTGGCATTATAAGCATAACTTTCATTATCACAGTTTTAATCTGTCAAGGATTTTACCTAGCCATCCAACAACAACAACAACTACAAAAAGTTTCATTAGAGGTATTTTCAATAATGTATTTTTAATCCTGAATGGTTGCAAATAGGAGTTCTTTGCCAAATTCTGACTGGTAAACAGCACGGATGCTTCATATGCTTCTGTAGCCACTCTCAAAAGATGCTGCCAAAGTACATAATGCATCAAAGTTTGCAGTGAAAAAGGAAAATCAATCAGGTCAGATACTGTTTCAGCCTGAAGCTTGTTTGGATGTTTTCTTGCTTTCTGAAAAGGTTGGGAGCCATTTCCTCTCCTGGTTTGGGAAAACTTGCAGGACTGATCCCTGCTCTAATGGTTATGTGACCCCTGGAGGATATCTGTTTTACTTTCAGTGAATGAAGAGCAGTAGATATATAAATGTCAGTAGGAATGGACAAGAGCTACTAATCAGAGTTAAATCTGGCCTGGCTGTGTAATGGGTTGTCAATTTTGCTGTCCCCAGAAAAAAAAGGTAGGCATGAAGGGGAGTTTTCCTAGAGGGCAGTTCATGACAGAAAATGCAAAATTCTTCAGAAAAGCCTGACCCTTGCTTCTAAAGCTTTATTGAAATCACATCGACATCCTTTATAAAAAATTCCTTTTTCCAGAGAGCCATTCAGAGGATCTGAAGCATATTGTGCACTCACGTTCCAGGTTCTCTAACCTTCTGCAGTAATTGGCAGCTAGCCTGCTTCAGGAGGAAATTTATAAAGCACAGAAAGTCTCCCATATGCTGCCCTTTTAAGGAAAGTCTTCTCATTACTGGAAAGCATGAGCACAGTGATGGTAAAGTACTGTAGGGATCATTTATCAGTCACACTATCAGCAAAGCTGCAGAAACACAGAACTAGAGAAATTAGACAGCAAAAAGCTCTATTTCTGTCATCTTCATCTCCCTATTTTCACCAACACAAAAAATTTCTGGTGCTTTGTGTCTCTTAGTTTCCAAATTTCCATTCAGTGAAGTATGGCATCATTTCTCACATTTTTTAGCAGTTGTCATAGCCAAGTGTACTTACTTCTTGTCCTTATTTTGGTGCTATCATGTCTAGGGGTAACCTTATGTGGTAACCTGAATAATTCATACTGAAATGTACCTGCTGTCTCTGGGGTGGCTTTGACCAAACTATATTCATTTTACCTTGTGTTGTTTACCCAGTTTTTAATCTTTTCTGAACACTCTCCCTTTGAGCAACTTATCATTTTCCCTTCTCTTGTGAGCTTATTCCCATTTGTTATTCCTTTGTGTTCCAGATAAGAAAGACACACTGTGACACCTGTGTTGTGTAGCACCTTTCAGATGCTAAGCAAGAGCTGAGCTCATTTGCAGAAGGATCACTTTAGGCTGCTCTGTGGCAATGCAAACCTGTGATGGATTTAACTGGGGTGGAAGTGAAGAAATCTGAGATGTTGTTATCCCATCTTTTCCCATTTCTTCAGAGGTTTAGCAGTCTTCACTTTTTTCTGAAGCTAAGCTTTCTTCATTGTGTTTTTATACTCTCTGCCTCAGTTTTATTGCTGCTGTGTTCACAAACCCCTTTCCTTTTTAGTCTTATTGGTTAATTTAACTGATCCTCTTCCCCATTACTTGTTGGGGTTTTAAATGAGATGCTGACCCCATTTTTTGTGGTGTTCACTTCAACACCCTATCACCAATGTGATCCCCAAAATCAAGAGCTCATTTGCTGTGAACTTTTGAAATCTTCAGGTCATGAAGGAGCTGTCTGATGAGAGAAGCAGACAATCATAAGCAAGGGACAAAATTCAATAAACAGCATCCAATAATCTCAGACAAATACAACTGTCAGCTCTGTGCTGATGAATCTCAGACGTGTTCCCAGCTTCTCGATTTCCCCTTCCTGACTCTCAGCACTCTAATTATTGGCAGAGTGAGGTTGTTACTTTATCTTTCCAGCTTCTTTCTATTCCTAACAAAAATATAAATGCATTCCCAGTCATCTAATATTTCTTTTGTTTTGGATTATTCTTCTCACTAAATAGTTGCAGTATTCTTTCCATTTAATGAAATGGTTTCAGCTTTCTCTCCTGTTTAATGAGTTGGAAAATTAGCATTGAATGAGAATAGTCCATGGCTTTGGTCTGTAGTTTAGGAAATCTGTGAGAAGGAAAGGAAACGCTTGCAAAGGCTGTCTGCAAACTCAGGAATGGTCTTCATGTTGCTTTTTCTTTAGCGTATATGTAAAGAGCTTGGTAAATGAAAACAGACTCAGCTCAGCAGAAGGCAATGCTGTTGAAATGCTCAAGTTTTTTTTCCTCAGACTATTGTTTTTCAACAGTTACTTTTCATTAAGAGATTTGAAATTTTTTTCCTCAACTTTACTTACATTTTTCTTCAAATGTGCCTATAATTATGGCTAACAATCTCTAAGATCTCAGACAGTTTTATTTAATTTACTTAACCACACATAGATTTTTGCATTCTGGCTCTTTTGTTGTTCTTAATAAAGAGCTAATATGCCAGTATGAGGTGGCCATTAGTGTTGTATTGTGTCCTGCTAAGTGATGAGATTTTGATTTTCTAATCTACACTGGTGTCTAAAGGTCACTGCAACAGCTCAGCTCCCCAGCACCACAAGAATCCGTGTTTTATGGATAAGTCCATTACATGGAGCCACACGTGGGATGAACAGGCAGCACAAGGAGGCTTTATCAGCCTTCAGCCCCCAAGGGCTGTGCACAACACAGGAAAATCCAATTAGAGCCACAGGGAGTTTTTCAATCTCTTAATCGGCATTGCAGCACTGCAGATGGATATTATTGCCCACTACTTAAACTTTATTACTCCATTTTTCTGTCTGTAGCCCTTCTCCCTGCCAACCCACCTTGAAGAGACGGCAGGCTCAGCCATATAAAACTTTTTATGACCTTGGCATCTGCACTGTTTTGTCGCATGAAAGATAAGTACAACTGTGACAGAGGAGCCCTGCAAGGATTAAAGCTAAATTCACCAGTGCAGGCTGCTCTGCCTCCCAGTGTGGAGAGCCTCACCTGCCCTTGGTGACAGAATGTGCAGGACCAACCTCTTTTTGAGGCTAATGCCTTCCAAAGGAGAGGCAGGATGATGTGGGATGAGGGAGCAGGTGCTGGCTGCATTTGAGCCCTGGTTTGCACAGAGGTGCAGATTCATTGTGTGACCTTGCATTGAGTCACATGACTTCCAGTGTTTCAGCCATGCTGTAAAATTGACTAAAAGCAGGACTTAAACCAAGCACTGCATCCTGGGTAAATAATAGGCTCAGGGAAAACATATAGGAGGAGGGGATTATGTTTTTGTCTTAAAATACCTTTCCTGACAGAGGGGGTGGGTTTGCCATGGATGAACAATCCGTTAGCATAAATTACTGTTATTTTCAGTGTTAGCTTACCAGGTATATGTATCAAAGAGTGATACAGTCTGCTTGATTTTATGGTACATTAACTTTGCCAGAACGCATTTATTATATTTAAAACCTACTAGGTACCTGCAGTGGGAACAAAGATTGCGTAATTATTTTTTCTTTAGCTTGTGGGAAACCAAATGCTTTGAATATAAAAGATTCTAGGGGTGAAAAGTTCATTCAGTTCACCCCCCCATAGGGAGAGTAGAGACAAAAAGAATCTGATTACTAATTTGAAAACAGATGAAAGGGACCAATATAGTGATGAAATAACTGCTACTTCCATTGCTGCCCTTTGTGTTATTGGAAACGGTAAATAGATGCAGTAATTGAGCTGTGAAGAAAATTTTGTATTATTTTATAATAAGCATCTTCCCCAATCAATTAATCACTTTGGAATAGCTTCAGGTTTTGATTTCAGAGCCTCTATGTGAGATTTTCTTGCAACAGCAACAAAGAGTAGGAAATGTCCCAATGTGCAGTCCCTGTTTTAAATGAGGGATGCTGAGTCTATGAAATTAATGGAAATATCTTCATTAAATTCACGGGCTTTGCTGCTTCAGAAAATAATAATTTGCTCTGGAAAGCATTGCAAAATCCCCATGAGCAAATTCACAGGTAAGGATTTCCATTTTGCAAGGCTTTCTGATACAGAAAGGTCTTGGATGCGTTCATTCTTACACTCCAGCTTAATTACTTCATTATCTGATCTCTCATCATTAATGAAATAACTGTGCCTCCTTATTCTCTCTGGTTTGTACACGGGTCAATACCTGCTCTGGGTGGGGAGAGAGTGTCTGTGTGGATACTGTGGTGTGCAGAAGGCTCTCTGATCTTCATTTGTCAACAATGAACAATAATGAAATCCACTGATCCTGATATATAAGTATGTATATATTACAAAAAAAAGAAAAAAAATCACTACTGTATTTTGAAAGCAGAGAACACCTTCCTAGTTCTACAACTCGTCCTATGCTTTGAACAGAAAAGGGATTCAAATTATACATATTTAAAATGTAAGAAGCCTGGAGATCTCAAGCAGCAGCAAGATTATACCTGTCCAGCCACAGAATTTTTTCAGCCAACAGATTTTTTTTAGTGCATTAAGCCTTTTCCTCATTTTCTATATCTATTTTGGCATAGCTCTGGGAAGAGGGACAAAGGTAGAAGGAAGCATAAACTCTCCTACATGGCCTGTTCCCAGCAGCTATCAGGCAGTGATTTACAGTATTAAAGTAAATATTTTTCATAGCTTGCACAGCAGAGTTTGTGTTTAGCCACTTTTAGTGTGAGATATAACACATTGTTGACTGTGATGAATCCACACTGGGAAACAATAGCTTGGGCAAAGCACAGCAGTATTTAAAAAGGCTTTAGAATGAAGCAGCAAATACAGAATTGGAAAAGTATGGAGAGGATTGGGAAAAAGAAATCAGTTCAAGGTTAGATTAGATCCACCCTCACAGAGACTGTCATAGCTGGGCATTGAGTTATTGACAGCAGTGGGGAGCACAGTATTCCAGCCACTGAAGTGCTTTTAAGTGTCTTCCATAATGCTGCTAGCCTTCCAAACCTACAGAAAATAATTGCAATTTTGAGAAAAAAGGATACAGCAGAAGTTCTGATTTCCATCCTAGAAAGACATATGTTGTCTCAAACTACTGAGACTAATTCTAAGTATTTAGGGACTTATTCTATGGGGGTTTTTAAATCACATGTGATTTTGCCATTAGAACAAGCAAAATGATTCATATGTTCTTTGCATTTGACTGATGGATCATTGAAAAGCAAAAACCATGTGGCACCTTTTGTTCTGATGGAGGAGAACAGCAGTGGCACACAAAATAACACTAAATGAAATGGCAAATCATTGAGCCACTCCCTTTGTACAGTCTGCAGTCAAGCCATCATTGCTGTTCCCAGAAGTTAAATGAAAATAGGCGAACTTTCCTTTTTCAGTACTCTCTCCTGAGTAAAGCACAAGAACACAAGTGCTTTAACTGTCAAGTGATGATCTGCACTGGTGACTACAAATACAAAGGTTTGCACATGTTAACATGCTAAAGTTATGTTAGAAGCTGGGAAATCATATAAAGATTAATCAAGGCAGCACATCACCTCATTGTATCCCACTGATCCTCCCCTGAAAACAGCTGGTATTTTGCTAGAAGTTCTCTGCCAGAAATGGGACGTGATTCAATATTGCAGCATCAGAGATGCCTTTGTTAACTGCAGCAATCCTCAGAGTCAGCAGAATTACTGTTGAGTATAAATACATTTTCTGACAAATCTCAAGCAGGCTAAGAATGCAATCCCTTGCAATCAGCAGATGTGCTTTACATTCAGTAACTTCATCAGGATGTTGCTTTAGATTGATGGTAATTACTGATGTGTCATTTGGGGTGTGTTGTTGAGCAAAGTCCATTAAAACTCAATTTGTTTCATCAGTTAGCACCCAGTTTGCATTATGCAGTATGTTCAAAAAACATTCCCATTGGAGTTGTGAAGGTGGACATGAGGCTGGGAAAAAAATCTTCAAAATGCAATGGCACAATAATTCTGGTTTTCATGGCTGTGGTCTACCAGATCCTATTTCTGGCCTTGTAATTCAGAGCCAGGTTCTACTCCTTCTTCCATTACAGCTTTCCTCTACAAACTTTGCCTATCACTCCTCTCTTTGTGCTGTTTCCTTCTTCCTATAAATTGAGTATTGCTATTAACCTATTATTCAAGGTGAGGATAAAAACATAACGTTCTGTAAACCATCCTGATTTCCAGAGCAATTCAGGGCAATGTTTAAAATGTCATAGAAGAAAGAACAGTAATAGACCATTTCTATTTTGTTCCCTCAACCTTCTCCCTTAAGGAGCAGATCGTGACTGAAATCAAAGATCTTGGGACTTGGGTCTGGCTGTGCCATATGGAAATGTCTGACTGAGAGGAGGGAGAGGTGGCAGGTGTTGTGCAAGAGCAGCTCCAGGAGAACACAGTGTCCTCTATCTGGCTACTGCAGCATTTTGCAATTTTCTTTTTTTTTTTTAAGATTATGATGCTGCAACAGCATTGGCAGAAATCTGCTCTGAAAAGCTGTGAATTGAATTGGTTTAATAAGCCCTATTTTAATGCTGTTTTATCTTCCCAACTTCTCCTTTCCACATGTTGATTCTCTTCCTTTACACAAACCCTAAGAACACTTTCTGTTACTTCTCTCATACAGTCAAGCACAGGACTATGGTGAGGTTTTAAGCATTTTACAGTAACAAACATCTAAAATCACCTGTTAATACTTACTGTCTGCAGTCTTTATTTTCAGATGAGATTGTCTTTAGTCCTATGAGTTCATACCTCCTACCTTCAATTCAAGGACCTGAATGAGATTTCCATCCTGTTTCCACAACTAATGACATTTCTTGGATGGGAGTAATATATTTTCCCATTGTAAATAACACAGATAGCACTGTGCTGTCCGGGCAAAAAATACTGGGTTTAGTGACAAGCTTTGAATACTTAACAAAATCCCTTGAAGGCCCAAATTCCGTGACTTTTCTCCCCTTGAGTGTCTCTTCCTGTGCAATTAAGGAGGCTGTTTTCAGTTACTTAAGAGAAATAAGTGGAGGAGAATAGAGCCCTAAGAAATGAACATTAGTTATCCCAAAAGGGACCTAGTGAGAATTGAAGCTTAAAAGGGTCTACACAGTTTAATTCATGTACCATCTGTTTTTGGGAAAATTAGCACAGATTAGATTTTCTAACTCATCTGAGGCTAAGAAAGTGCCTTTAGAACCTGTAGTATTTGCTTAAGTATTAAAAACAAATTAGCACCATTTTAGTTACTGTGTGAATCCTGTGCCTATCAGCTCCCTTTGGAGTAAGCCAGAAGAATTGTAACAGCAGAATACCAAAGTGATGCCTCTCAGCCAGCCCCTCCTTGTCATAATGTTCCTTAGCTGCTTTATGGAAATGTTTGACATTCCTGTGCTCTTCTGAGCACTGTTTTGTTAGATGTGACCATTCTGTATAAATCCAGTTATTGCTCAGGGCTGAGAATCTGCTCACTGTGACCTCTGACTGGTGTTCCTGCTCTCAGTTTGGCTGTAAGGGGGTGTTGTAAGCTTAAAGACATCTGATTTAATGCAAAAGTAACAGAAAAATATAACTCAAAGACTGTGTAATTGTATTGTATTAAAGAATTACATTATAATTATAGGATAGCTTTCAAAAAAGGAAAAAAGGGTTACATTTTAAAATACATGACAGAAACATGCAATAATTTAGGTTTTCCTGGTTCAGTTATCTCCACTTTGCCACTGACCAGATTTCTGTGTTCTGATGGCCAACAGGTGGACCAGCCCTGCTGAATGAGGCTGTTGTGATACTCTCCAAGTAGGCACTATTGAACACCAGGCTTCCTGCTGTGGACCAAATATAGGGGCAGTAAATGCAAAGTTAGCATCTTTAACAGTGTATTTACCTCAGCTGGACTCCGTTTTTCTTCCACTCTATTTGTTGCAAAAATCTTTAAATGTAGGGCAGTCTCAGTTATTGTGGGTTGGATGTACACACATTTTTCTTTTCAGAGAATTCGAGGCTCTTACTTCAGCTTCCAGTCATCTCACATTCCGAATCATGTCACATGCTCAATTCTGTGAAACATCAATTATTTTATGCTACCCATTAAATATTACTTAGTTGAGACACTTTGTTGATGCTGTATGTTTGATGCTGTGCCTATGAGTGTAGTTAATCATGTGTTGATTTTACATATCTCAAAAGATGAAAGGGCTGGAATCACACCCTTGGTTTGAACAGGCAAGTTTTCTTGACTTGACTAGAATTGGATTTAGCAGAGCAATGACCCTGGTCCATCATTTTCAGATGAAGTTGGGGTATTGCACAGGACACTCCCTGCAGTGTAGGAGGACAGGATGCAACATCCAACAGAAAACTGGAGCTCTGCTTTTAGTTGAGGTTGCAATAGCCCTTCAAAGAATGCTCCAATTGTAATCAGAGTAAAAATGTGAGCAAATAAAGATTTTAGGTTGGTACTGCAAACAGAGTAGGTGCTCTTGTGCTAGTACTGGTTTGGGGAATGGAATTTTAGTTGGTGAAACCTGGATATCAACACACTGATAGAACCAGTCTGTGTGTGCCCAAGTGTTGAAGCATTTTCTACTAATACCTCAAAATAAAGGTATTCCAGCTTTGCTTTTGTGGTACCAAGGAGTGAAACTCAACAGGACTACAAGGCTTGTTCTTCTGCTACTCCAGAAACCCACTGGGAGTTAATCGGCGATTTTTCACAGACGACATCTAATCTATAAGTATAAATTACTTTTCACTCCTATTATGCCTTAATTGAAGAGCACCAATGTGAGACTGCAATAGATGGAGCTTCAGTAATTCTAGCCTCAATTAACTTTGTGTGGATTTGAGCCTTTTTTCCTTCCTTTTCCATGGACTAAGGATAATTCTCTGACATCTTGTATTTATTGAAATTATTGCTAGAAAAGTTGGGGGATATGCATGTGATGAGGGATTCTATAAGATAATTCTGAAGACATAGGCAGGAGTTGTGTGTATGATTTATAAATGAATACATATCTTTTATGTCCTACTGTTTTGTTTAACAGCTGTACCATCAGCAGTAGCCAAATCCCTCAGGATTCTGCTGGGGAGGAAGAGTTTAATAGCAATCATCTTTTGGGTAAATGGCAGTTACCATCTCTGTAACAGCTACCCTCATCCCATCCTTGACTTTTCTTCAGCTCCCTGCCTTTAAGACACAAAATGTGTGTTGCAGCAAAGTAAAATCACAGTGAAGAAATAAAACACCTTGCTGTCTGGAATAGGAAATTCAGACACAGCAGAAAGCAAAGAATTATTCTAGGAGAGGCAGGATCCTGTGTAGGAAGAGAACAGTCATATGGTGATGCAGTTAATTCTTAGTTCCTTCATATTTTACCAGAAGTGATATATATTTACCAGAAAATTAGATTTGATGCCTCTATCTGGGCATATATGCTCTTACAAATGTTTCTGGTGTTCAGCTAATAGCAGTGAAAACAGCATAAGAATCCCACTAGCACAAGCCTGTGGATTAAAGTAGTTGTTTACAACACATTTTTGTTACAGACCTCCCCACGTTTTCCCTCGTGGCTCAGATAGTCGAAAAAACATGTTTCTGTTTGCTTTTAATTGGTTTGCACCTCTGAGAGATCTTTTGCCACTGATAAAAAGCCCAGAGACTCTGAGAGGTCAGCAGGTATAAAGTGGAAAGCCTGCTATGGTTTTTAGCTTTCTCACTGTTGGCCAAAGTCCTTTTCTCTAAATAAGAATATTCGCAGCGCCCCTGGTGCTGCAGCAGGGCAGGTGCGGGGTGGTGGCACAGGTAGGACAGGGAGTTTGTCACCCCCCGAGCAGATGGACAGGTTGTTATCACTGGGGTAAAGACATTGCCACGTGTTCCTGAGGATTTGCTAAGTAATAAATGGAGAATGTACCCCAAATTTACTTCAAGGAGCATGGTGAACACAGAGAGAAATCCACATGAATTACAGAGCTCCAAGAATGATGCTGATGCTGCTTAAATAGGATTAAGCTTTGCAAAGAGAGAAGGGAAGAGGAAAGGTGGAGGAAGAGAGAAAGAAGGAAGATAGAAAAGTTTTATTTCTCAGGCTTTCTCAAAACTTATTAAAATTCCCAGTACTGTCTTCACTGAGCAAGCCACACAAGTCAGATCTTGATTATTTAAATCTGATGTGTTGTTTAACTCACACATTCAAAAGCAAGGCAGGATTTTGGTGACCTCTGCCTGTATTCTACTGTTCATAAAACTTTCCTGAACTGAATCTTATCTCAACAGTCACGCATTTCAATGGCCTCGGGTTGTGATTTAAGAATGCAGGCAATGACATACTGAATGGAGTTCTTCATAAATTGGTCCAATGGTTAATCTTTTCTATTTATTTTCAAATATGGACATTTGAGTTCACAGTAAATTAGCACCATAATTTCTGAGTTCTGATTGAAAGACTGCACTTCCAAATAGCTGCTAGGCTTCTAACTAGTGATTTGCATATGCAGTTTTACATGAAAACTTCTAACTTCCTTTTCATCAGCTCATGGAAAATATATTAGCATTGATTGGACCCTCATTGCAAATCTCAATCCTGGGAAGAAAAATCAAAAATTATGGTGCTGTCCCTCTAAAGTATGAATTTTCCCTTCTAGTGAAATTAAACCCATCCTTTCTCTCAATTACCACACAGTCAAAATTCTGAGAAACTGCTTGGTATTATTGGGGGAAAAAAGCATTCATATGGAGCCAGAGTGACCATTATAAAGTAAAGATGATTTCCAGGCTCAAGTCAGAAAAAATGTTCTCTGGCATGTAATAATCAATTAAAATATATTACCTAAAAGATGTGATCTGCATGCAGTTCTAAGTAGCTGCACATATCACACAGCTTATTACACAGAAAAAAATTCTCAGATATTTTGAGTAGAAAAATCTTTAAGTCCTATATGGGCCATCTTCAAATAAAGAACTCATTTTGCCCAAATCTTGAATGAAAATGGAAAGCAGAGTTTCATGGGGTCAGTTTTCATCTTTAAAACCTTGCACATTAAGAACATTGATATTTGTTAGCTCTCCTCTATAAAATCTCTTCTGGGTTTGTAGCTGCTGCCTTGAGTTGTATCATCTAAAGTGAAAATTTATGGAATATTTCATGAAAGGCCAGCATATCTCAATGGCTGAGCTTGCTACTGGAAATGGGGGTGCTGAGAGACCATAGGAGAGGGCAGATTTTTGGTGCAATGAGCTGTGGGCTGCTTCATTTTGCATATTGCACTACTTGAAGTAAGTGGGACTGGAACAGCTGTGCACTCAATCCTGGTGAAGATAAAAATCCCTCCCTCGGGGCATTGCTTTCTTCTGCCAAGTAGGACAGTCAAGTGTTGGATTTGGCTGTGGACTCTTCTGTTCTCTCATGTAGCCCTTCCTTTCCGTGTGGGCTTCGGCTGAATATTTCGAAAGGATCAGTCCATGTTTGATTTTTGGTATTCCACACATTATCCTGAAAGATTTTGGTTTGTCCAGGCTGTCTTTCAGGGATGATTTTATTTATATTTTTGTAAAAGTTCTCAGATTTTATAAGAGCACTGCTAGTGAATTACTCAGTAATATAATGTTCATTTCCTGTGAAGACTATATGCAACTTATAAATACTTTTAACCAAAACTTGAGTTGCCCTAGAGCATGACCCAGCCATATACCATAGCTTTGATTTTTACCTTGTGGAAGGCATTTAAGAAGATGTTCTTTGATAGCGGTAGAATTTCTTATGTTTTTTTCCAAAATAAGAATATTGATAGATATTGCTATTTTCTGTAGCAAACCCCACCTTTTTTCCTTGTATTTTCCAAAGAAAAGAACACATTCAAATCAAAGGTGTTCCAGCTGCCTCTTGTGTCCACCCATGCCATAATGTCATTCATCAGCTCTTAAGGCTCACTTCTCCTTTCTAGTATGTGTCAGCACATATCACTTAAAATCTTGTAGAATTAGTATCTGCAGCTGTATTTCTGAGCCTGGGCTCACCTCCTCCTTTTCATTTTGCTTTTACAGCGAATCCAGAAATCTGTATTAAAGATCTCAGCTCGTGGACTGGCCCCATTGCTTATAGAGCTCTCAAAGTGTCTCTGGGATTGTTATCAGCCTTTCCTTTGACTTCAGTAAAGATCATCAGCAATAAGTTGCTGCAGAGCTGATCTCCCCTGTGGCTGTGCTGTGCTTGGAGCAGGGCTGGCAGGCAGAGATCCCCTTGGATCCCTGATCCCTCTGCCAAAGCCTGCCCCACACCACAACCCCCTGTGCAGCCACGGGATGGGCACAGGACAAGGCTGAAATATCGATATCATGCACGCAGAAAATACCCAGAATGTGAGAGCCTCCCCACAGCTGTCCCAACATGACAGAAAAGGCAGAGTGGGATAGAAGCATTGACAATGGGAAGGAGAGGCAGATACAGATTTTTCAAAGCACTCTCAGACTCCTATCATCTCTTTATTGAAACTTAAAGGCAGAGTCACCCTCTTCTCACAGCCTTCAAGGAATGATGGATTTATAATGTGTTTCAACATCTACAGGATGCTTGGAATTGTAGAATCGTAGAATGGATTGTGTCAGACCTTAAAGATTATCCAGTCCAACTCCCTGCCATGGGCAGGGAAACCTTCCACCTATCCCAGGTTGCTCCAAGTCCCTTCCAACCTGGCCTTGGACAATTCCAGAGATGGGGCAGCCACAGCTTCTCTGTGCCAGGCCCTCACCACCCTCACAGGCAAGAATTTCTTCAGATATCCCCTGATTTTGTAGGCTCCAGTGACTTCACTACTATTAATTCAAAGGATTTAGTGCCCTGGGAGGGATGTTTAAAATTGCAACAGTAGACCAATGCTGAAATAGCTCATCAGAGTTCACAGAACATCACACACTTTCTTCCTTGCATACTGAAAAAAATGCCAAATTATGTATTGGCAAGCTTGTGCATTTACTGATTCAACCCTGTAAATTGTTTACTTTGGTGGAATGGTTGGGAGTTTCTGAAGGCTGACTGCTGGGGCAGCAGCACTGACCAAGGAAGTCACCATCCCTGGAGGGATTTAAAAAGTGTAGATGTGGCACTTGGGGACATGGGTTAGTGGCTGGCTTGGCAGTGCTGGGTTAATGGTCCCAAAGATCTTTTCCAACTTAAATGATTCCACAATTCTGTGATTCCTGGGTCTGAAACAGCCAGGAAAGGCTGCATCATGATGCAGCATGGTACTACACACACTTCATGGAGTTAAGCTAAAATCTTGCACTTCTGAAATCATTAATCTCATTACTGATATGTATGTGGCAGAAAGCTACAGGAGCAGACAAGAACTTTGCTAATGCTGCAATCACTTTTCTGTATATGAAATGGATTTCACACAAAACACCTGCTTGAGCAGCACTTTCAGAACACTGGCTTGTCTCATTCTCAGGCAGAGGTACACTGCAGATGTCTGTAGAGGAATGAATGTTTTTCATGCACAGAATAGTTCATATTCTCCTACATTTTTCTTATGGGAGTTCCTAGTCCTTTTAGCCACCTTATCCCCTATCCATGACTAAAATAAGCCATTAAAATTAGGAAGTGCTGGTCAGCAAAGCAAGGAGCAGTATCCTCTGCTTCATGAATATCATATGCACATTAATGCTCACAGTGCTGCTGCCCATGTAAATCATTCAGATTACTTAGCTGATGTGAATTCTAGAGAGATGGCTAAGATGAAAACAAATGTGCTCTTTAAGTTTAACCATCTCTCTTAAAATTTGTTTATCTTGCTCACATTCCTATAGTTTAAGGGGCAGTGGAAAATTTCAGTACATGGCAATTACCATTCAATATTAATAGAAGGTGTTGAACTAAAGTCCTAAGCAATGAATCCAGAGGGAATACAAATTCTTTCCTCAAAAACTGCTCTGTATTCTTCCACTATGCATTGGTGCATTTATACTTGTGCAATCTAACATTTGCTTTTAACAAAATTAAAGCTGGCATTTGGCTGCACAGGGAATTGTAACTGGAAACCTAGCTAAATTATTATAACACTTGCCTAAACAGGTGGGTAATATTAAAGCCTGAAATGTTACTGCTTTCAGAGACACAACTCTTGGAAAAAGCCCTTTACACATGTCAGACCAGCTTCTATATGCTCTTGTGCTTCATTTTTAGAGTAGCATTTGTTGTTGCATATTTTCTCACAGGCAGATATTTTTCTGTGTGTGTTGTGCCCAGCAAGACATTCTGCCCCTGACTTCCATCCAGCCACGAAGGTCACTGGGCCATCAAGCACTCACAGGGACAGAACTCATTAGAGGCATGGTTTGGGTCTCCTGTGATGAGAAATGGCACTTTCATACCCACCAGCCTGCACCTGGCCTCTCACTGCATCACTGGCTTGTAGCAGTCCCTTACATTAGGAAAAAAATCTGTCTTGGCCTCCCTCTCTGCATTAATTTGAATTTTCAAATTAGGCCAAAGCTTAAAATAATTCAAGCTACATAAGGTTTTCAGTTAATATTTTAAGTTTCCCAAGTCCATTATTTTATTTACTCTTCAAAAATGCTGGAATCATATTAGAAAAAGATTCATCTGAATGGCAAGCAGAAATAATTACCCAGGCAGGTAAGCCTATAAAGCATTAAAATTTGTCTTAACACAAAATAGAGGGCCTGGTTGTGGCAGTCTGCATATTTGTCTAACAGACATGTAACAGAGAAATTGTCCAAATGAGCTTAATAAATCTCTTTCTTATACTCACAAAAGACCACATACTCACTTCCATAATTCTATTAGAGCCTGCTCCTCTGGAGGAGATAAAAGAAGAGATAACCTCTCCATTCAGAATATAAAATAGCAATTGTTCAGCTGATGATTGGAATATTTCCAGTAGAAGGACTTAATTATGGAACAAAATTAGCTCAATCTGACCTTTTTAGAGAATAATGCAAAACTAAGTTTTTTGCAAATGTCTTCCTGGAATAACTGAAATAAGAAATAATTTACTTCCCTCTTTTTACAAGAGCAAAAGGTGGCAGAATATGATAGCAGTGTTCTTGGTGAGATGACAATCCAAAGATAATAATAAGACAGTATGTGCAGAAAGAGATAATATATTTTAATAGATTAGCTGATACAGTTTAAAAACAGAGAAGCTTTCAGACACACAAGACCTTTGCAGCAAGAGCAGGTTTCCCTCAGTGACTCAAAATTGCAAGCTTAATAACTAGATGGTGTAATGGTTGTGTCATAGGACTGCACCAAAATGTGTGGTATCTATATCCATTACACACTGAAAGCTCCTCTTGGGATAAAGACAAAACCTATTGTTCCAATCTCTGCTTTATCTCTGTGATAAATAGGAATAAGTACCTGCACCCACAGACCAACAGGCTGGGGATGATGCTGGTGTTAAAGCATTTCCCTCCAGGTGTTTAGTTCCATGCATTTATCTGTATTGAGGCACTCCTCACTTGGAAAAGAAGAAAAAAAAAACCCACAAACTGGAAAGCAAAACCTTATCTGTTTTATCAGTTCCATCTCTGATTTCATGACATTCTGAATGCTCCTAAGCCATGCTGATACCACTGCATACAAGAAAAAAAGGCATGAACAGGTGGTGATATTAACAGGCTTCTTATGGTTCTGAAAAATGAGATAGAAATGTTTCATGTCATGAAAGTCAACATCAATCATCATCCATCTTGTGCAGATATGGAAATCAGCCAGTGTGGTTCTTGCTGAGGAGGTGTGAGATATTTCTTTTGCATCAGAGCTGTTGCTCTGGACACAAGTCATAATTTGTTTAATATAGATGAATGAGGAGAATATTACTAACACTGCCTTCTTTCCTTTTTTTTTTAATTTTTATTAAACTGAAAGCTCCCCCTCCTGGCACATTCC